>NC_051221.1:9675112-9855112 GCF_015220715.1 Pygocentrus nattereri
CTGAATTTCAGTTTCAGCCAAGACTTTTATTTTGCTGCACCACTACAAATTCATGTATATTGCCTTGCTGTCCTGTCTGATTGCGTCATATTGTCCTGATAATCTACTGTCTGGTGTGTTTATTGTGGATTCTGCACTCCTTTCACACGGTTGTGTATCTGCTCTCTATGTAGTCCTGCTGATGTGTGTTTGGAGCCTGGAGAACCTTTCATTCCAATGTATGCAGGTTAAATGGAGGAACGCCAATAAAAAACATCCTGAATTCAAGTCAAGTCAACAGCAATTGACTTCATTCATTTCACTGCTGTCTGCTCTGCACTCCACTCCACAAATTCCCTGCTGTGTTTTGCGCTGCCTCGGTAACTCGCAGGTCATGAGATCTGGAATGATGTGCAGTTATATCTCATGGCATCTGGCATGTGTGCAGATCACGCCATTCCTGAGGCATCTGGGAAGTGCACGTGCCTAGAAATCCATGGATATTACAAACACCGGGAATAACACATTTGCCCACAAGGCATTCATGCACTCATTCTTGCATCTGCGAGAGGCAAAGCGTCTCCCGGAGTGACGCCCCATGTTAGATTCAGTTCAGTGAGTTTTAGGTTTGGGTCTCTAACGGGTTATTTTGGCTATTAATTAATGGTATACTGTATGTCAAAAGTATGCTATTCTTCCATAAATACACTTTAAAAGATGAGTTTTAGGCCAAAACATTGATATATAACTATAATGTTTAGAGCATCAGGCAGCAGAGCTTTTAAAGGTGGACGTCTGGTTCCCATCACCACTACTGCGAGCAATTCTGACTCTGTAAGTTTCTCTAGAACAGAGCATTTCGCACCCAAACACTCTGAATGACTCTGTTTACATCTAAATCATTTAATTAAGCATACATGTTGAAATACTGCACCCACTGCTGACACAGGTGTTCAGCTGCGCACACTCAGCTTGTATAATCTCCACTGAAGAGCACTGACCAGTCGAATAAGACGACCTGCAGCCACACATGAGCCTATAATCACCATGCCCAATGCCAAGAGTCCGCTAGAGGGGTATAAAGCCCCACAGCATTGGCCTGTGGAGCAGTGGAACTGTGTTCTCTGGAGCAACGGAGCCCCAATCCAGTACCTTTGGGATGAGTTGGAGTGGATCCAGAACTGACCATCCAACATCAGTACGTGACCTCAGTAATGCGCAATCAAATCCTCACAGCAATGTTCCAACATCTAGTGTAAAGCCTTCTCAGAAGAGTAGAAGACTCAGAAGACTATTAATACCTTTGTTTTCAGAAGAGATGCTGCGGGGAGGAGGCGTCTACAAGCTTCTGGACATAAAAGCACGGAGAGAAATCAAACGTTTTCCAACGCGCTGCGAACGTCACGGCTCAACACTCAAATGCACCCAAATTAAAGGAGACAGAAGATTCCTAACAAGCTCAGCTGAGAAGAAAAGGGCAGTATCATTCACAGGCTGTGGTATTCAGCGCCGTCAAAGCAAAACACCCTTCCACAGGAGACGGTCTGTCTTCAGAAGAGTCACCGAGAAGGAATGTGTTTTCACACTGTAGCCACACATGTCTGTGTAACTCCTCTGTCCTTCAGAATTAGAGGCACCTTTAATAAAGCTGAGCAAAAAGGGTTTGCCCATCTTACTCGGTACATTTTATAAACAGACCTAAGCAGATTTACTGGCCACACGGGCCACCACACTGTTGAGAAAACGATACAAAACAAAAAAAACGATACAAAACAAAAAAAAAAAGGTATAACTATGGATTTAAGGCCTTTTAAAAGCCCATATGCTACAGGTTTCCTCCCTGCTCTTTTCCCCTCTGATGTCCCCTTAGAAAACTGGCCTGGTTTTATGCAATAAAAACTACAGCAATTAATTTTAACACAACTATTTTCCATCCTCTCTTCATTGCTTAGAAGTGAACAGGCTGTTTTTGATGCTGTGCCTTTAAGATTAATATATGTAAATGAGCTCTGTTCCGACTGGCTGCTCTGTATCACACACGCTTTCAATAAACAGTCCAAGACTGAAACACTACTTATAACTTCAGCATGACTGGGCGGGGCTAAACGGCTTTAGGACTAAACAGGTGAGAATACAGGTTTTGTGACATCACAAAATCAGCTTGGGTGTGTGTACATATTTAGACACACACACACATATATATATATATATATATATATATATATAGATAGATAGATAGATAGATAGATATAGATATAGATAGATATAGATATAAATATATATAAATATATATGTCACTGTTGATGTTGGAGCAAAACCTTGTATCTCCAAAATGGGAACTTTACAGGAGAAGGAAAAAACATACTCTACTTTTAATGTAAGTCAATGGAACCCGACTTTTTTCCGAGTCATTTTGGGACGTTCCTTTTTAGTCCATCCATCATGAAATTTTACACACAATATAAAGAGCAACAGGCGTTTTCGAATTATGTTAAAAACTGAAAAACAATAAAAACTGAGATACCAGGTTTTGTTCCGCCAGCAGTGATTCCTTCAAAACAGTCTGTGTCTCTGAGATACGGGCCCTTTAAAAGGCCTGTAAAAGATCATAAGAAAGGGAGGGCAGGCAGCCAAAATGTGAGCTGTGGCCATAAGGCACCAGGCAAAAGACAATGCAGCCCCCTGCACACGCCTGTCGGGATGTGTACGTGAAAAATATCGGATGTGGGCATCAGCCCACGCGCTGCGTTGACCGGTCTTGCTGAGTGGGAGCCGATAATTCCATAGGGTGCTGTAAACAACAGCTCATTCGAAGCCATACACGGTCCTTCAGTTAACACTGCAGACCCTGGCATCTGTCCACCACAGACTGCGGCCTCTTTTCTGGTCAACACGCCTACCTGCAACATCTGGAAATGTGGGCTGACCTTCTTACCTCACAGGATTTACGAGAAGGCGACACACACTGAGTGTGGGTCAGTCCTCATTCGAAAGAATGAAAATCTCCCAGTAAAACTAATACGTGACACCACATATCAGTGCCCCCCAGATCATACTGCTCTTATATGCTATTTGACCCCTAGAAGGCCCATCCACCCCAGCGTCTCGCCTGCTCTGACTGACTGCGGGGATTTCCTTTGGGACGGAAAGCAGAGGAAACCATACAGTGGTGGGACGGGGGGGGCTGCTGTTGCGTATATGCGGGGCAAGTCCTCACCTGCATAAGGAGGCTGAGGCATAAATATTAACATTATGACAAACTATAATAATAATCATAATTATTATTAGCATTATAATAAAAGATTAATAATAAAAATAGCCTATTGATGAACGCAGAACACTGATGCCATTGATAATAACACTAGTAATAACACCATGTATAATGACAGAAGCCTAGTAATAACCATAATAGGCTGAAAACAAAATCAAAGGTATTAAACATGATAATGAGGTCTACACTATACCCCAGAACCGCTATCCGGGTCTCCGGGAAAACACGCAAGTCTTTTATTGATGTAAAGTAACATTACTGACCGGAAGAAATGACCTCTGGCAGATTGAATACATTCCCAGGGTGTGTCAGTGTCGGTGCCCCTAATTACTATTTTAACACTGTGCCAAGTCAGACACGTTGCGCAAAGTTGCGGCAAACGCGGACTGCGCCAGAAGACAATAAGGGGAAAAGTTGTGAGATGGAGCTGGTCTCAGAGACCCCCAGAGCCGTCAGCTGGACCCTCATACCCTCGCCAGACGTGATGGATATCCAATGTGCTACGAGGCTGAAGTTCAGCTTCTTGTTCGAATTGTCCCGTTCCACCTTAAATGGGGCAGCAGTTACATTCTGGCGCCGAATGTAACTGCTGCCCCATTTAAGGTGGACCGGGAGAATTCGAACAAGAAGCTGGGGAATAAAAAGCTGACTTTTTTTTTCCTACATACCTTTTTCTGCCAGCGACAGTTTTTGTTCAAAACTGCTCTCGAGCTCCGTGTTCTCCATTTCTGCGTCTTATTTTCGTGTCTTATCTCCGCTGCTCCTCTCCACAGTCCGTCATTCCACCAGTGAGTCCAGAAGAGAGGAGAAAAAAACAAGAGATTTCGGGAAAATCGCAGATTCTCTACTCAAAACGCGCCCGATGAGTAATTTAAAAAGCCTTTTAAAACGGCGAGAATGACTTAAAGCTTTGATTTAAGGCGAAAATCCAGCCCGAGGAAGGAATAAACGGAACACCGACCGCCCTACTTCAGGAAAAAGAAAGCTCAGCAGAGATAAAAAAAAATCCCAAAAAACAAGGAGGGGGAGCGAGAGAAGGGGCGAGTGTGCGGAGCTGCCTCCCCGCGGCGGTAGAGGAGCTTGAGGAGTGGGACATCTAGTACACACGCCGTTCTTTGGCCTCGCCGCCGGACTGTACCATGTTCCAGAAAAGGGGGGGCGTATATTCAGACTGGCAAAACAGGAGCTCGGTCGAAGGCGATTACATGTGGGGTCGATTTTTTCAAGCACAGATTTGTCAGCGTTTGTTTGAGCGTCGATGTCTTGTTTTGGGGAACGTTTAAGGAAAGAACTCAAACGTGTCTAGAAAGAACCTCCTCCCATTTCAATAACCGCAATCGGAGCAGAAGACACACACACACACACACACACACACACGCACACTGTGCGGAACTCAAAAACACTAGCCAGTACATGTCTAACATACACAACTTTGAACAATGGGATCAAACTCCTCAACATGTGGCTGTGAGGGAAAGGGATGCAGCCTCACCTCCTGCTCTAAAATACAGGGGCGTGGCCAAAATAAGGCTCCGCCTATGGACTACAACTCTGTGTTTCAATAGTGACATGACGATGATAAAATATATATATATTTATATTTTTTTATTTAAAAATGAACTCAAACATAAAAAGAAATCAATAAGGGTTTGGGACAGATTTCCTGTTCTGTCAGTTTGCCAGCAGAAAGTAACCTATAAATGATGATTTTATATATATATATATATATATATATATATATATATATATATATATATATATATATATATATATATATATATATAAAATCATCATTTTTAGCAGCTGTGTATAACCTGTGTTCTGCAGTTATGTATAACCTACGTATAACCTGTGTTCTACAGCTGTATATAACCTGTGTTCTGCAGTTATGTATAACCTACGTATAACCTGTGTTCTGAAGCTGTGTATAACCTGTGTTGTGCAGCTGTGTATAACCTGTGTTCTGAAGCTTTGTATAACCTTTCTTTAGTAGCTGTGTATAACCTGCATTCTGTAGCTGTGTATAACCTGTGTTTAGCACTTCTGTATAACCTGTGTTCGGCAGCTGTGTATAACGTGTGTTCTGCAGCTGTGTATAACGTGTGTTCTGCAGCTGTGTATAACCTGTGTTTAGTACCTGTGAATAACCTGTGTTTAGCAGCTGTGCATAACCTGTGTTCTGCAGCTGTGCATAACCTGTGTTCTGCAGCTGTGTATAACGTGTGTTCTGCAGCTGTGTATAACGTGTGTTCTGCAGCTGTGTATAACCTGTGTTCTGCAGCTGTGTATAACCTGTGTTTAGTACCTGTGAATAACCTGTGTTTAGCAGCTGTGCATAACCTGTGTTCTGCAGCTGTGCATAACCTGTGTTCTGCAGCTGTGTATAACCCGTGTTCTGCTAAAAACAAAGATTGTTATTTTCAGGTGTTGGTCAGTCCTAATGACCTGTAGGCCTAATTTGATTGCATCGCTTTTTTAAGATACTGCTACCCAGTGGTGAGATACCGTCTGATAAAACTCAATAATATAATACCAGTTATTAGTTTTTCTAATTGTGTAGGTGGGCAGGTGGCTATTCACAGCTCTGTAAGGGATAGTGTATCCCCATCTATAGACCACACACACATCATTTCTTCATATACTCTTAAAATAAAGAAATAAACAAACAAACAAATAAAGAAACAAGTCTTTAGTGCACTCAAAGTATTCTAAAGTTCTGTTTTTATTATTATTATAATTATTATTATAATAATATATTATTATTATAATTTTAATAGTTGCAATCCTGAAATCTGGGGGTGCTGCAGCACTTCAACCCACATCATGTATTATCAGGTATTATTTACAGACTGTTGAATTTGCTGAATAATCAGCTGGTAACTTGGCACGTGGTGTTGCTTTTCACTCAGTAGTTTGGCAAGAGTGTGCTGTAGAATTTCAAACACAAAAAGTGACCTATGGTTTTGCAGATTTTGTGGATGGTTCTGGTAAATGTGTTCCATTTGTACTGTGTGAACAGCTGAGGGAAAGTGATGTCATTGTTCCTGAACCAATCCAATGTGGGTAGAGAAGAAGAGTGTCCAGAACTTTGCCATGGATGTTCTTAGGTTAGGGAGATTCACTCAAAAGAGGCCCCGAATATTCTGTAATAACTCACTAGGGCGAAGCAATCTAAACCATGCAACGTGTTCCTCGGTATATGGGGCTTCGAACAAGATGGGATGCCCCTGCGTCGGAGCCACGAGGTACAGGGTGGACATCCATCGCAATGTTCAACCTCAGTTTACAACTTCTGAGTGCAGACCCCTGTACCCCCTCATGAGTCTGGCCGAAAACAGAGATCACTTCCAGCACTGCATGCAATGGAATTGATTACACACACAACAGGGTATGTGCATAGTTTTCTCGTTCAGGTTGTTACATCCGAACAGGAGTTACAACAGAATATTCAGGGCCTCTTTCGAGTGAATCTCTGTACAGAAGTGTGTAAGAAAATGTAGGTCCACCATAAGGCCTGGGCCATGTAAGGAGTTAAAGGAAACAGGCAAAATAACCTGAAACAATTGGTTAGTCTGTAGTTTGCAGAGCAAGTATGCCAGCTTACCTATGCCAGCTAAGTTTTAAAGGAATGTGATCCGTAATTTATTAAAACTTCAGCTGACGACTTTAGCTGTTGTGCTGGCTGGAAGGCTTGCAATCCGAACTACATGTTAGCCCACTGTTCCAGAGTGTTTTTCCTCCTGCATTCGAATACTTTCACTGCATTGCTTCGTTCTGTCCATCAGACCAAGGTTTTCCTTTAATGAACATATTTGAAGCTGTTTTAAACCTGATGCCGATGCCAGCTGGAAGAGAACAGGGTAGCAATAATGATTGCATGTGGATGTAGCAAAACAGACAGGCAATAGCATCTAGTCTGACTCTCATGAATGTTAAGGCTCCAGTTTTAGTCAAGTTGCTACCAATTTAAGGGCCAGTCAGAGCATTTGAATAACACCTTATGAGAACTTGAGTCCCATCTTTGTACTGAAGTCTCAAAACACATTGTAGGAGTCTGTTAGAAGTACAATTATGCCATTGTACATTAAGCAGTCCACACATGTGATACACTTGCATAAAATACATGCTTTTTGAAATATTGGGAAACAAACAGAGAGAGAGAATGCTAAGTTTGGATTGAATTCACTTTGGCTCCAGAAGACCATTATGGCAAATGCATTTAGTCTACTAAGATAGAGCCGGATAGATGGAAAATAACCTGAAGGCACAGAATAAAGGTACCCACCGCTCCATCAGCTGGTGAGCTCTTCTCAGAGTTGCTGCTGCTGATGTCACTGGCGCAGGATGAAAATAGGCCCAGTCGGTCCTGAAATAAACAACAGAGACCTGTCCTGCTGACTCGCCTGAGGATGTTCCCTCACCGTGGTGGCGTAGTTGTTACGTAGTCACCCCCAAAATGCCTCTATTTCTGTCTCACAGCCGAACAGCATGCAGCCAGCCATGTGAAAAGAGGCTTTGTTAAGTGGAGGAGAGACGGTCACAGAGAGAACACAGCGTGGTTTCTCATACAAAAACCTTGGTGGCAAGAAAATCAGTGTCGTTTCCGGTTCCCAAAAGCCTCAGCGTTGATAATATCTTAAAAACAGAAGCCACAGTTCAGAGCTTTTGGAAGACCACTTCTAGTGCAGCGTGGAATGCCTTCAATTTGGGTCATGAATGTTAAAACTCAAGGAAACAACCCACCTCAATGATGACTTCTGATAGCATCCCTATTCTAGTAGTTTGTTAGTGCTAAGCTAACAGCAACTTGCATGAATACTTACTGAAGTGTGCTCAAGGTGAAATGAGATGTGTTGCTTATCCACTGTTAACCGGCACCAGCTTCAGGTTCGGCGCTGCTGCCACATTAACAATGAGTGATCAAACACATGAATTCCAATCTGAGTGATTCGGATACATATCCGATTCAGGACCATGCGTGAAAGTGGCCCAGGTTGGCTTTGAAAAGATCAGATTTGAATGTCCATACAGCTTTGAAAACATCAGATCTGTGTCATGTCAAGGCAAATAAGGCAAGGCCTGGTGATATGAGCATAGTGTTTATACTGCTCATCTAATGTATTTGGCCTTGTCTTCAGCTCTTAAAGTCCTAACTAGTAGAAGAGCTTGCTCAGGTATACCTACCTAGACATCCATCCATTTTCTAAGCCGCTACTCCGTCAGGGTCGCGGCCTACCTAGACATCATGGAGACAAACTATTTCCGTTTGGCAGATTCGTGAATTTAACCGTTGTGTTTTTAGTTCCTGTAAGTCATTAGACCTTTTGCTGAAGACCTAAGGCCCTGAGGCTTCCCCTCTGATGAACAGACATTCAGAGACATGAAAGGATGACAGGTGATGAAAAGGTTGGAACAATGATGACATGAAATGGAGTTCTTTTATGATGTCACTGGGGTGGGACCCTCAAGGCTACATTTCAGTAGCTTTAGTCAGGGAGCATAACTGTACCATAATCCTTTAAAAGTATATTTTCTAACTTGTATTGACTCCACACACCCCATCTCGTCTCCAGGCTTTCATGTTAATGTTCTGTTTTAAAACATTTGGTTATGAAAAGGTACAAATATGTACTTTTCACCTGTGAAAAACGTATTTAAGGTCCACAACTGGACCTTAAAACCACCGATGTACCTTTAATGTTACATTTACATTGTACTTTGAATGAAAAATATACCTGCACAGAACCTTTATTTCTAACAGTCTATGAAGCTGCATTGCCAGAAGGACTAATGATTCCTGTGTGAAAAGAAAGACGCAATTTTTGGTTAATTCTTTTAATATAATCGTCAAATTACATTTAAACTCTGCAACAACTAAAACTAAAAGTACTCTAGCAATACTCTTACATTTTTTAAGTTTAGGTTGGAAACAAAAGGGTTCAAATCTTGAAACATCCCATGGAAAGTTACCCAATCAGGAATTTTCTCTCTGTGGTATCTAGGTAGATAAAGGTCAGCTCTTCCCATTGGTTAGGACTTCAGGAGCTAAACAGAAGGCCTAATACATCAGATTAAATACTAACATAATTAGGAACTAACAGCTGAATCAACCAGCTACATTTTGATTTACAGTAGGTTGGAGCAATTTTGTGTGAAAAAATGCCACTCTACACTTTCTGGAACTTCTGGATACGTCACTGATTCCAAGTACAAGTGATAGCCTGACCAGTGTATTTCAGAAAAGAAGTTAGAAATGGTATATATGAGTGGCAGCTCTATGCCAGGACTCCTTAGTGAAATGCTATAAGCATAATTTCCATTGGTCTGTTAGCTTTACATAAGACATGGAATGTGTTTTATAAGTTTCAAATGCCCATGTTTAGTCTAGACCACCAAAAATGTTCATGTGAACCGCTGTTAGCTAAGTGCTAACATACCACCAGAATCACATAGGGATGAAAGCAGAAATTAGCATATTTACTGAGATGTTTTTGTCCCTTTTTAAGTGAGTTTTGATATTTATGGGCCAAACGGAAGGCCTGGCACTAACAGTCATGGTTCACCACAGCTTATATGCAATGTCATGTCAGGGCATAGCAGTGTTGTGTCTTGCTTGTAGCATGTAGTATGTAGCAATATTCACGTTATGACTGCTAAACCAGGATCCAGAGACAACTGGGGAGAAAATGGACACAGGACAGAAATGTGTCAGTTTTGGAACATTTACTTGACCACATGATGTGACGGAGACATTGAGTTTCTGTTATGTACATGATGCCGACTATAGAATTACACGCCACTTCTGGGGCCTATGAAAATAAGAAAATGTCACTGCTGAGAATAAAAACCCTATCATGGGTCGGTACGAGAAACACAACGATTTACGAGCCTCAAAAGGCCTTAGCAAGCACAAGCTCTCCTCAAGCAATCAGAAACATGAGATAACTGACTGAGGAGTTAGCTTTATGATATTTACTTAGAATCATATTACAACACATTATTACTGAGATTGACCCAAAAGCCCCAAGAGACCAAAGCAAGCCTAAGCTCTCCTTAGACATTCAAAAATATGGGAGAACCTCAGGTGGTGAATAGGATTAGGATTACTTCATAAGTGCAAGCAGGCTGGTGAAACGTGAGACGGAGCATGATGTCATCAAGAGGCATTCTGGTCTAAGGTTTGTCATGCTGTATGTCTCAGCTTAGTCAGATTGACAGAATTCACAACTTTGCATCTTTGTTTTCTTCCAGTAATATTTTCTCCCTACAATTCCCTGCATGCATCATGCAAAGTTGTCATACAACCAGAGTCGGTTTATGAGGAGCCTGGCCACTCCCTATTCCACCCATTATAACAAAAACAGGACTGCTTATCAGCAGAGGGTGCTCACGAGTGAGTCCTCAATGAGTGGAGTGAATGGAGCTCAACGGCTAAAAACGAAAAATTAAAATAGTTTCTAATCACTCACCCAGAAAAAAGCTAAGAAAACTTATATATTTCTTATTTTCTACAGCAAACGGGTTTTGGGCAGCAGGAGGCAGGCTTTACTGCTAGGGCCTGAGGATTGATAGGAAAGCGGAGCAGCTCATTGGCTGTTTGCGCTCGCTGACGTCATGAACATACATGAGGCGCCGTTTGAAACTCCTATATCTTGAGTTTGAAACCTCTTAAAAATATAACAGCGGTGTTAAAATGTTTTATGCTGATCAGGAAATGATCGCATTCTTTTACATTAAAAACATCAAGGCATTTATAAACTATGATTTTGGTCAAATGCTCCATATCAACCCATTCATTTCGGACTCACTCGGGAGCGCCCTCTAGCGTCTGAGAAAACCAGAAGACATTGCAGAGTGGAAATTCTCCTCTCTACAAGTTCTCTGATACAAGCATTGGAATAAAGAATTCCTGACTGCTAGCATAGCCACTGATGTAGTGACTAATAAGTACAGATATTTGGCTTGCTAGCGATACTGTTAGCTCTTTGGCTTCCTACTGGCTTCCCACCTAGCAGAAGTTTGTTTGTAGCTTTTCAAAGGTTTTAATGAAAAAAAGATGTAATGAAAGAAGGGTTAGTGATTGCCATCCTTCACGGATCAAAATCATACAAACAAAAAGTGGCTTTTTAAAGTTTGGCTTGATTTTGCTTATAGCATCACCTTTGCTAGTTAATAGTAATACTATGTTGCCTGCACATATAAAAATGATAGCTTGCTAGCACTGCTCAGAGCAATGTGGAAGTTTTTTTTGTTTCATTATGTTATTTAAGTTTGCCTAACTTTGGCTAGCTATCCAGTTAGCTATAGCTAGCTATTGCTTAGCAACAGGGAGAAGAGCTGAGCAAGGAAGCATTTAGAAAAACACAGTGTGAAGCACAAGGCTTGATCCCATTTCTGAGTTTTACCCCTTCGCGTTGTTTTCGAGGGTCACCTTGGCCTCTTAGAGCTGAGTTACAACAGGTACTGGTTGAAATCATCCCTACATCCCTTCATTAACAGACTACTAGCGCTGCTGTTTGGCGACCCTACCAGTCTGCAGTGATAGAATAGGAAGGTAAAGGCCAGCAACCTCACTGATAGCTAGCTACCAAGACATCGGTGAACCATTTTTTATGCTTGTTATGAAGAAAAGGACCATAATACATTGAAACAACATTAAACTAAGACAATCCAATGGTTATCGTAATTGTTTTACAGAGAAAATATTTACATTTGTGGGTTTCTTTGGTCACATTTGCAGCCACCTTGCCTTAATACATTTTTTTCTCATAACACTTTGGAGCATGGCTCTGAAAACCGTCTGTTTGGAGGGTCATGTAGCCCTAGTACTTTGCCCTACCCCTCTATCTTAACAAAAATCAAGACACCCTACTCCTAGGCATGAATACGCAAAACGGAAGGTCAAGTGCCAAGTGTTAGGGGCGAGGTGAGAAATGGGATTGGGCCTAAATAACACTGGAAAAGATAAACTTGTAGTGATATCTTTTCTCTACTAAGAGACTAAGAGAAAGGCATTTCCACTGGGAAAGACGATGATCTCTAAAAAGCCTGAGCACCAGCCTTACATTGAAACTGAAACCTGTTCAGCAATCTCAAATTTCCTTCAGATCTTCTCTAATATGCTTAATGCATCTGCATTTGCACCATCTCAGATGGTACTTTGTGCCATGTTAGTGAAGTCCCTCCCCCATCTGGGTGAATATCATGATGATTTGTGACTGAAAATGGATAGAGTTGATATGATTAACACAAACACAAATGGGATTAAATGTGCAGCCAGCCCCCTAATCTCTTAAAGTCCTTCAGAAAATCCTGTAAAATGAGGATTAGGGAAGGCCCTCAAAGCTTATGACTACTTTTCTCCAAACAGTGGAGGAAGGAAAATACTGCTTAATAACCACACCACCTCTTTCTCCCTCCTGACTTTCTAAGCAGCAAAGCCTCAAAAGGCAGTTCCTGAAGACTCCAACTCTGGGGGAACCTTTCATATCTGTTTCTAAACCCTCCTTTGATGTTTCCATGTCAAGAAAGTTCAGCAGATTCACAGAACTAGGTCAGAAGCAGTTTCGTATTTCATAGCACAGCCTTGCCTGACTATGAGTTGTTGTGAGGGGCGTCAGAGCTGCTCGGTCACAGTGTTGAGTAGCAATGTGCACAGCACTGCATATTTGAGTGATTTCCCTTGTCGTCACTTGATTTAGTTCATCAGCTTAATATTACCGAATCCTCAATATTGTCAAATGTCCAGTGCGGAGAATCAAGGCCATGATACCCTAATAGGTTTAGGGTTTGCGGCGCAGGGCAAGAGACATTATGGGTTCTATAAGCATGAAAACTAAGAGAAAGCAACTGGAAATTAGGCTGAGACTGATGGAGATTTGTCTATGTATATTATTTTTTGGGGAGTTTTGTTTTACACTGCATCTATTAGAACTTTTATGACTTTCATCTAGTCACAGAAATGTCTAGCTACTGACAGAATTAAATCCAGATTAAATTAAATTACATTCTGTTGATTTAAATCCAAATCAACAGAATTAACTCCAGAAGACTGAAAGCCATAGATTTGCCATCCACTATAAGTTATAGTGGAGCTTCAGTAGGTATTGAGGTGTGCTGTGCACATTAAAACAACTTTGCAGACAAATACAGTAGTAATTGTAAAACAGTAACATAACTTTCAATGTCAAAACCATTGTTATCAGAGCTAGGCCTTCAGTTTTGGCAATAAATATTAAAAATCTGTCAAAAAACGAGGAATACTGTACTGCTCAATAATGTAGTGCTAACACCTAATAGTAAAAACACCTTCTAATACTATGTTAGTGCTGAACTATTGCTGTGTTTGAGTGGCGTCGGCAACTAGGAAATACCAAGGTTCCCTCTTGTGAATTGTGTTTGAACGGCCAGCAAAGTCATATTTACAACTGGTAAACGCGAGATTTCAGATGATATGACGTGTAATGATTTATAATGAAATATAATGTATAACGACATGTAATGAGATATGACGTAAAATGAGATATGACATATAATGAGATATTATGTATAATAAGATATGACCTATAATAAGATATGATGTATAATGACGTAAAATGAGGTATGACGTATAATGATGTATAATGAGATATGACGTGTAATGAGATATGATATATAATGAGATATGACATGTAATGAGAAATGACATGTAATGAGATATGATGTATAATGACGTATAAAGAGATATGACGTATAATGACGTATAATGAGATATGACGTATAATGATGTATAATAAGATATGACGTGTAATGAGATATGACGTATAATGACGTATAATGAGATATGATGTGTAATGAGATATAATATAAAATGAGATATGATGTATAATGATATATGACGTGTAATGAGATATAATGTAAATTGAGATATGACATGTAATGAGATATGACGTATAATGAGATATGATGTGTAATGAGATATGATGTACAATGAGATATAATGTATAATGACATAATGGGATATGACATGACATATGATGAGATATTATGTATAATAAGATATGACGTATATTAAGATATGATGTATAATGACGTATAATGAGATATGACATATAATGACGTATTATGAGGTATGACGTATAATGACGTATAAAGAGATATGACGTATAATGATGTATAATGAGATATGACATGTAATGAGATATGACATGTAATGAGATATGACGTTTAATGAGATATGATGTATAATGACGTATAATGACGTATAATGAGATATGATGTGTAATGAGATATAATGTATAAAAAGATATGACGTATAATGATGTATAATGAGATATGATGTGTAATGAGATATAATGTATAATGAGATATGACATTTAATGAGATATGACATGTAATGAGATATGATGTGTAATGAGAAATGACGTGTAAAGAGATATGACGTATAATGATGTATAATGAGATATGATGTGTAATGAGATATAATGTATAATGAGATATGACGTATAATGATGTATAATGAGATATGATGTGTAATGAGATATAATGTATAATGAGATATGACATTTAATGAGATATGACATGTAATGAGATATGATGTGTAATGAGATGACGTGTAATGTGATATGACGTATAATGACATGTAATGAGATATGACATAATGAGATATGATGTATAATGAGATATAACGTGTAATGAGATATGACGTATAATGATGTATAATGAGATATGATGTGTAATGAGATATGATGAATAGTGAGATATGATGTTTAATGAGATATGTTTAATGAGATATGATGCATAATGAGATATGACGCGTAATGAGATATGACGTATAATGAGATATGACATATAATGAGATATGACGTATAATGAGATATGACATGTAATGAGATATGATGTATAATGAGATATGATGTTTAATGAGATATGATGTATAATGAGATATGACGCGTAATGAGATATGACATATAATGAGATACGACGTTTAATGACATATGATGTATAATGTGATATGATGTATAATGACATCTAATGAGATATGACGTGTAATGAGATATGATGTGTAATGAGATATGACGTATAATGCGACCTCTCACGTTTTACACAAGACAAAAATGCTGAACTTGTGGTGAACGTTACATAGCTGATGCCTCTCTACTGGATGAATGAAAAACAGGATATGTTTTTCCAGACCTCCATACTTTCTTCTTCCATGTGGTGGGCGTATCTATGAATGCTCAAATGGATTGAAGTTGTATGTACTAGTTAAGTATCTGGTAGCACCGAACACAGCATAAAGTGGCATTCTTATTTTTTGGCTGTTCTAGATTAAACGCAAACATATGAATCTCACAAAAGACATTCTATCATTTATTTGAAGTTTAAAACAAATATAAACACACATTTTACCTTGTATCAGTTTTGCAGTGACTCCTGACATATCTGCTCCTGTTTTCTAGCAGCTAACAACTGAAAGAAACCTGGTCATGCCACCACTCATGCATACTGTTAGTGACATATCTGGGACTTCCAGAAGGCCTGGAATTATGTTTTTCTTACAAAAACAGCACAGACTAGCATGGATTACATGCTGATCTAGTGCTGATTTAGCTGATCACCCAGCATAGTCATGCTAGTTGACCAGCGTATCAGCATCCAAAACAGAACGTATGCTAGTTTTGCTGGTCACCAGCCATGCTGCTCTGTGCTGTTTTTTTATCTAGTAGAGAATATAAACTTGATTAATTCCAGTGTAAATTCTTAACTATTTAGTAGTCTAATCTGATATGTTATGCCTTCAGTTCCTTAAGTTCTGATGAAGTATAGTTGGATAGCTAACTGGCCAAGACAGCATAGAGAAAATCAGTCTGGTGGACGGTTGGTAGCTAACACATGCACATGAAAACATACTTTTTACCAAGATTGTGACAATGTTTACTGTACGATAGTTCAGGTAGTGCAGTATCACTATGCTAATATTTATAGTTTTCCATTATTGGTTACTCTAGACTTTATCCAGTTTCTATAGATCGCATCCAAATAACAAAAAGACAAACTCCACCACTGCCTGTAAGATATTTGGTCAGTCAATTTTTAAGAGCACTGTACCTCAGACTCCAGGAAGATGCTGACCTAATGTTACCCCAGACGGATAAACATTCCAGTGTTGCCAGCTGTCTTCAGAGGGGTAAAAAGTGATAAACCAAACAAACCAGCATGAATAAGAGGGGATATTCTACAACCTACCCCAGCAATAACAAATGTGTGGCATACCTACCTAGCATTTGGTGGTTTAGGCCACTTTGGCTGACTGTGTCTAGGGAGAGGCTGTCTAGCTAGATAATGTATAGAAAATGGAAGCTTTTTAATATACAAAACTGACTCCTAGTCTACTTAGACGGCTGCTCCTGAATGGACTGAACCAAGTATCTACCCAGCTAGCTAGCTAGCTATCAACTTGATGTTGACCTACACATTACTATTACCAAATAGCTCATTATTATGAGCTTATAACTACTAGTGCAGCTGGCATTTTTAGTTGTAAAAAAAACAGCATATGTTGTGTTTTGGATGCTGGTATGCCGGTCAACCAGCATGACCGTGCTGGGTGACCAGCTGAACCAGCAACAGATCAGCACAATCCAGCTCAGACCAGCTTAGACTACCATTGTCATGCATGCGGTCTCTAAGATAACAGATACTGGATGTACCAAGAAGCTCCACTCGAGCAGTTGTTCAGTATTTAAGTAGTTTCTTAAGCTGATACTTTTGTCCTTCTTCTCAAGCTGTTTTGTGGAGAGTTTCTTTTTTTTTCATTTTTACTTTTACTGCAGTCATTATTTCCATGCTGGAAATTGCTGGGGGTTGGCTTTAGGCTGCATAATAAATTGTCCAAATGCTATTTATAGATCTCTCTTTCTCTCTTTTTGCGGTGGCTCAACTAACATAAGAATTTTCTTCATCTTTAAAATGGTGTTAACTCGTGATTTAGTTGCAAGTGTTGACATACTTTTTTTATACATGCATATTCTCAACTGTGAATGACTGAATTATAGAGTAAAACACAGACAGCATGATGCTAATTGTTAGAACTTCCATTACTTGTTAGCCGCATCTGCCTCGTAGCTCCATAGTAAAATTAAAGAAGCAAACCTCAGACACCAGATGTCTTGGCCAATCAATTACATTTGTGCTTATCAAACAACCTATTTGAAGGGTGAAATAGTCCATTGTGTAAAGATGGTATATGATAAGTTAAATGCTGCAAAGCCTTTTGGTAAATTAATCTTGGAGCTGCATCTGCTCTGCTGTGGGAGGGCCTCACAGCTGCCATGAATCATAAATCTGATATCACCAGCAACGGCCACCAACAGCAGGTGTGAGGAACCTAGTACATGCTGAAACCCTCAATGTTCAATCTGTCTTGAGAAAGAATATTGAGATTTTAGGTTAGAACCTTTGAATAAACCTCTAAACTGTGAGTCTGTGTTTGAATTGGTTGATTAGGAAATCTATATGTTCAAATAGCATATATATATTCAAATGTGTACCATTACTGTTGTGTACTTAGGGGTCCAAGCTCCAAAAATATGGGAACTCTCTAACTATTGTAAACACCCCAAAAAGGATATTGCAGTGTCATATAGTGAGCTGCAACACAGAGTCATCATTCTAAAGGAAGAGGGCAGAGGAAGTCATGAGACTAATGCCCGTGGCATCAGACATCGCAGTTGCAACATCTGACCAGAAGCTATTGATAGCAAGGCACTCCACATAACATGTAAAGTCATGTAACATGACATAACAGCAAGAATCTACTTGAAAACATTTCCACAGGCCAGTGTAGGTTTTTATAATATGCATAATATGTCGTCTGTATGGGCCAAAAATGGCCACGTTACCCTTTTAACCCTTAGAAGCTTAAAAAAATATATATATGATTTTTTTTACTAAAATAGTAAAGTGAAGCATGTTCAAAAATTTGGATACGCTTTTGGTTGTAAAGTGCTTAATTAATTCATTAGGACTGGTTTGGCAGGTCAAGAACTGTCATTACGAACTGTCAGTTGAATATAATTCCAGAACATAACAGATTCTCTGGTTCTTCAAACCTTGTGCTAATGTTTAACTATCATGGGCTCCTCTAAGCAGCTGGCTGAGTACCTGAAAATGAAGCCTACAAAGCAGGTGAAAGTTATGAAAAGATATCAAAGCCCTTCCAGTTTGTGATTTTCATTTGTTGAAATGTTATTAGGAAATGGCACTTTAGGGGAACTGTTTAGGTCAAGGCAAGATCTGAAAAACCAAGCAAACCCTCAGACAGAACTGCTTGTGTGCAGAAAGGCAAAGCAAAACCCCCATGTGACCACAAAGGGTCTGCAGTAAGGTTTAGCTGAAGCAGGATTGGGGTGAACTCCTGTGAAGTATTCTTGCACAGACATGATCTGCATGGACGAGTCATCAGACGGATACCTTACCTCATCACAAAAGTTGACATGAGAAGGGCATTTTGGAAACAAAGGCTGTGGTCTGATGAAGTAAAAATGGAACTATTGGGGTGTTTGGAGAAAAAAGAAGCAGCATTTGATGAAAAGAACACCTTGTCTACTGTTAAAGAGGCTGATTGCTTTATTATGCTATGTATGGCAGCCACTAACGCAGGACACATTCACAGGTAGACCTAAGAATGGATTCCTCTAAATATCAGCAAATGTGGCTGAATGAGGGTATAACGAGTTTGGCATCTAACACAAGACAATGATCCAAAACTTACCTAAAAATCCATGAACTACTTCAAGGAATGTAAGATGTTTTAAGCCCTCACACTCTTCTGATTTAAACAAACCTGCTTGCATGCAAGATGGCCCAAACTATTGCAGAACTAGAAGCATTCCTCAAGGAAGAGTGGGTGAAAATTCCTGAAACAAGAAAAGAAAGACTCCTAGGTGGCTTCCAAAGGTATTTGCAAGATGTGAAATCTGCCAAAGATGGTGTTACTAAGTACTGACTTCATAAGGTGTCCAAACTCAGGAGGGTGTCTAAACCTTTGCACATGACATAATATCTATTTTATTTGAATTTTTTCCATTTTTAAGTGAATCAAATATACGGTAATGGTGCATTAACAGGAGTTTTGCTCCATCGGTAAAATAAAACAACAGTAATGACTCTAAGACTTTTAAGGGTTCATGTTAACTGAGGACAAGATGCCTCTAGCATTTGATTTAAACATATGTCTCTCTTGATTCCTTCCACATTGCTCACATTGACGTGCACATCCACGCCCTCAAAGAGCCCACGACAGTTGCTGGGGTTATGTGCTCTAGTTACTCTGTCTATTTCACTGCTGTTTCAGGATCAGTCTGTTATCCATCCTTAATACTTGACCAAACCCAGTTAAGCAGATCTAACTGATCCAAGATCAGCTGCTAAGCACACAGAGACATAAAGCTCAGCTGTGTCTCTAGCTGTCAGCTGTCGTTCTTAGTCACTGCAAAAGCAGGCTTTAGTAAAGGGGCTCATTTCTGCATCCACAGCAAAGGTCTAGGAGGTCTAATGCATTTCAGACAAATGGTTCTGCACTGATAACTAGCCTTGACAATATGTCATGTAGCACTCTGACATGGTGTTTAACATTCAACACTTTTGTTGTATGGCTGTCACAGAGGGTATCAGCAGAAATGGTAGCACCAAAAACATTCCAAAACATTCCCATTCCAAAAAACATTCCTATTCAAAACTCTCCAAATACAGTTAAAATGTTTGTAATCAATGTTTGCTGTACTATAAAAAGCAGTTTAGACAAGTCTTTAAAATTATTATAATATGCAGTTCTGACAAAACTAAAATCCAAATTGAAGTTCTAATAGAATTCATATACAGAATGAAGTTCTAATAAAATTCTTATCTAGAATGAAGTTCTAATAGAATTCACACCCAGAATGAAGTTCTAATAGAATTTATATCTAGAATGAAGTTCTAATAAAATTATTACATAGAATAAACGTCTAACAGAATTCACATCCAGAATGAAGTTCTAATAAAATTTATATACAGAATGAAGTTAAAAGCTAAAATCCAGAATGAAGTTCTAATAAAATCTATATACAGAATGAAGTTAAAAGCTAAAATCCAGAATGAAGTTCTAATAAAATTATTACATAGAATAAACTTCTAACAGAATTCACATCCAGAATGAAGTTCTAATAAAATATCCAGAAAAAATATATAATAAAGTTGTTATCTAAAATGAAATTATAATAGAAATCATATTTATAATGAAGTTCTAATAGAATTCATATCTAGAATGAAGTTCTAATAAAATTAATCTCTAGAATAAAGTTCTAATAAATCTATTGTCCAGAATGAAGTTCTAACAAATTGTCAGGTGTAATAGCTGTCCTCGACACCAGAGGTCAGCCTCACCTGAATACTGACATTCTCCCTAGTTGCACCCTGACCCCTCACCTGCAGCGCATTTCACCTGACTATTTAAGGACCTTCAGTACACTAACTCAGTGCAAAGTGTTGCCAGTTTACATACCAAGCCTTGTCTCCTCATTGTTGATGTTTTTGGATTGCCTTGACCCCTTTCTGTACTCTTTGACTCTGCTTCTGGACCTCCCTTTGGCGCTTTTGCTCGTTTTGGATTTTTCTAGTGTTTTGACCTTTGGACTGTTTTTGACTCTGACTCTGGTTTTTGTGTTTTTGGATTAAACGGGATTATGGATTCTAATCAGTCTGGAGAGTCTTCCTCACACAAATCTATTGTCCAGAATGAAGTTCTAATAGAATATTTAGAATAAATTTCTAATAAAATTATTATCTAGATATAGAATTCATATCCAGAATAATGTTATAATAAAATTAAAATAATGAATTTATGATTAATATCCATAGTGAGATTATAGTGAAATCATCATCCAAAATGACTCATCTTTGAAAACTATTGACGAAATCTGGAGGCAGATAACATGACAATAAATGAATATAAATCGATAATTACAGTGTATCATTTATTGTGAACTTCTCAATGTTCCCAAAATGACTGAAACATTAAATACAGCATATAAACTACATTTTGGTTTCCAGTCTCTAATACTTGGATCTACATTGCATAAGTTATTACTGAATATAAGATAACAAAAATAACATGTCAAATGATCCAAACTTTTGAATGGTAGTGCAACTACACAAGTGTATTTCTTCGTAGCAACTGTTGCTAGGTTGTACAGGCTTTAGCGCTGATAAGCCCACTTAACACTAAAAAAACTGAAAACAAAAGTGATCTTTATGAAGTTGAGTTTCCAGTTTAAAATGCTATGTTACTGAGTTGGACTAAATTGATGTGGCAAAATTGACATCATTCCTGTCCTAACAATGTGATCTCTTACAAAACAAACTAGACAAGCATCATTTAATATAACAACACATTATAAATTGGGGTATTTTGACAAGAGTGAGTTTCTCATTCTACTGAAAGTCAATTTGCTCTTTCTGATAGCTCAGACCATTTTAGCACCACAGCGCTTTCAGGAAAGTGGATTCAGTTCAGTTAACCTCTGCAATAAACCTGAGATCTGTTTCAGAACGACCTTGCTGTTTTAAATGCTTTTATAATATGCATGACTTGTGTGGGAGCTAAACAGACAAACTTTCATGCACACAAATACTGAAATATGATCAGTGGCTAAGGCTATATGTGCAAGCTTATTCATTGGGGCACGACAATTAATCTTAAGGATTACAGTAGCCATTCCCACTTTTGACATTCAGTGTCTTTTTCTTTACCCTTCTTTCTGTAATATTTTCCCTCTTATACCTTCTGTATTGCGTGAGACCTGGCAAATATACCAAATAAAAGCACTCACCATATAAACTTTCCTCTACACACTTAATAATACAAACCTCAATTTGCTGTTGTCGGAACAAACCTTCGTGTCTTCAAAATAAGTTTACAAGA
Organism: Pygocentrus nattereri; assembly: GCF_015220715.1. NCBI lineage: Eukaryota > Metazoa > Chordata > Actinopteri > Characiformes > Serrasalmidae > Pygocentrus > Pygocentrus nattereri. The sequence goes on from NC_051221.1 coordinate 9,697,306, forward strand.
GAAGTTAAAAACGTACTTGACTTCTAATGTAAGTCAATGGAACTAGACTTTTTTCCAAGTCCTTTTGGGTTGTATCTTTTGGTTCATTCATGACAAAATTTACAGAAAATGTAAAGGGCAACAGACATTTTCAAATTATATAAAAAACTGAAAAACGACAACTGAAATACATGGTTTTGTTCCGCCAAGAGCGAATTCCCAAACAGTGATGACAGCATGGGAAATGTTAATTAAAAGCAGTAATTATTTATTAATAATTATTAAATTCAATTTAAGCTGTAAATATTTTCTAATTCCAAACTTGGTGCCTGCAACACATTGGGACAGAAGCATGTTTACTGCTGTGTTACGTCGTCTTTCCTTTCATCAATACGTTGTCTGTTAGGGAACTGAAGACACCCATTAATCCAGTTTTGAAACTTCCTGCCAGTCTGGCACGCGCATTCTCTGATTACGCAGCCCTGCTCTTGTAACATATGTGGAACGTGGCTTGTTGTCATGCTGAAATAACCATGAATGTTCCTGAAAAAGATGGCGTCTAAATGGCAGCATCTGTTACTCCAAAATGTGCAGATATCAGTCAGTAGTGCTTTCACAGTTTTACCCACTAATACCCCCTCATACCATGAAACACGATGGCTTTCGAACTTTATGCTGGTAACAATCTGGATGGTCCTTTTCTTTTTTGGCCTGGAGAACATGACACCCATTATTTGCATTCTGAATTGTTGGCTCAGTCCATTTCAGATGAGCTCCAACCCAGAGAAGCCAGCAGTGTTTCTGTTGACCTATGACTTGCTGTGTTGACCACTATGCATACTACATACTTAACTTTTTGTGGTCACAACACAACACAAGATTTTGATGATACTATGCACCATAGAGTCAAATACTGTCCTTTCCTGGATGCTATTTTTATACCATAGGCATGATTTCAACAAGAAATAATATAAAAAAACTAGGTAAAAGGAAAAATCCTAATATAGGACTGTGTGTTACAGAAATGTTGATTAAAAATGTCCTCACAGACATTTCCTGAAGTGCTTTAATGTTGGTGATCATCAGTGCTCTAGGCTGGTATCCATGTTTGGCCATGATTGTATAAAAATGAATGCTTTGTGAGCGCATTTGGTTCATAGGAGCCTAGAACAGAAAAGAGAGATCATTTAAACAGAGCAGGAGTTTTGTATAATGCACACAGTATCATGTAAAACACAAAGAAGCCAATAGAGACAAACATGTGTTTAGATTCCTCATAAATAAAATCAAATGTATTTAATATACACTCATAAAAAGATGGCTCTTAAAGCATTTTTTGTAAAGAAAATTGTTCTATATAGAACCATAAACACAATTAAAGAGTTCTTTCCATCATGAAAGTGTTTTTCAGAATGTGCTGTAAATGGTTTTATGCTGTAGAACTTTTTGAAAAGGGTTCTGTAGAGTACCCATTTTGTTATGCTATCAAGCTTGTAACAGTAGAAGAATGCTTTTTTCGGTGCTATACAACCCTTTTCAAAAAGGTTCTATATAGGACCATCTTCAGCACATTCTCCATCAACCTGAAGAATGCTTTCAAGATGAAAAGAGACCCTTTAGTCATGCAAAGGGCTCATTAAGTGTTCATGGTTCTTTATAGAACCATTTTCCTTACTAAAGAACCCTCGAAGAACCATCTTTTTAGGACTGTAGATTAGGTGCTGAAGACAGGTTGATCATGTTTTTCATTTTGACAGTTATATTGGCATTCTTTTATTATCACAATAGAACATAATAGCATAATATAATAGTACGCTTTTAAATAAGACTATACTTCAAGGATTCTTTAGTAAAGAAAATGGTTCTAGAAAGTTCTCTGCATCATGAATGGGTTCTTCGAGTGGAGCAAAAATGTGTATGAATGTGCTATAAATGGGTCCTATATAGCACCAAAAGGGTTCTTCAATTGTTATGAGCTTGACACCATAACAATAGAAGAACATTTTTGTTATATAGAACCTTTTTCAAAAAGCACATTTACACATCTACAGTACATTCTCCACCAATCTGAAAAACCTTTTCATGGTGCAAAGAACCCTTTAAACATGTAAAGGGGTGTTCATGGTACTATATAGAACCATTTTCTTTAGTAAAGAACCCTTGAAGCACCATCTTTTTTAAGAGTGAAGGAGGTCTGTTAGGTAGCCTATTCAAATATTTGAAGTGACTCATCAAATTATTATTTTTCTGTCATTTATATCCAATGATTAATGACACAACATACATCTAGATATTATAAACAAATATGTCTTATAAAGACACTGAAATGTATGCTTAAATAAGTATTAAATGATAAGTAATATACTGTAATTATCTATTTACAGTACATTTTGAGAAGTTATCTTCCTCCTAGCTTCAAGATTTGAAATATGACATTTTCCCTGTATTAATATTATTAGAACTTTTTGGATGTTAATTGAGAATTTCATTATGATATTCATTTTATTCAAAACTTTATTCTAGATATTAATTTTATCAGAGCTTAACTTTTGATGCCAATTTCATAGCTTCATTCTGGTTAATGATTTCCTTAAAAATTAATTCTGAATGTTAATTTCATTAGAACTTAATTCTCATTAGTGAAGACCTCTGAATCTGTAGAGTACAAGAATAATATTGGAATCTTTTTAAATATTTCTATGCAATAAAATTGGTTTTACCTTATTGAAAAACCTGATTGAATACTTTTGAACAGTACTGTAATCATGAGGGTCATATATCATATTTAAACCTGTGGAGATTTGCAGATTAGTCCTCTCACTCTCTGACAGTGGAAGCATGTTGAGGTGGAGAGAGAGAGAGGTGGCATAATATTACCTGGTCCAGGTACCCCCTGTCCTCTGGTCTCCTGAGTCCACCTGCTTGTTCCAGATACAAATGCAGCGCTGGCCATCAGGTGTTTGGGTGGTCCATCATAGTTCACAATGTTGTACTGCCCCGGGCCAGGCAGTGGGGGGTCTTTAGGGGGGATTAGAGCAGGAGCTGAAATTCCTAGATAATGCCTCCTCCTGAAACAAACAGGTACTCCACCCATGAGTTCACATTAACTCATCCTAAAAGATCATGTGAAGATGCAATGGTGGTGCAAATATATTGTAAATAAAAGTAAACCACTTCATTTTTGTTCTCATGTCATCTATAGTTGGGGCTAAAGTGCCTTGTTTGTTATTCCTCAATGTGTTTTGTTGTGAAAGTGTCAGTCACAAGCAACCAGCATTGGATTCAATGACTTTGAACTGTGCAAATGTCAAAGACCACCCATCGTTTATTTACGTTCCAGTCAAAAAAGCCATCAAGTACAAATTATTCAATTTTCAGGAGATGTTTTTGAGGAGTTTAGATATAAGATAATCCACTTGCTTAAGGAAGGACAATGTAAAAGAAAATAAGCAAAAAAAATTCTAAAACTAGAGTTTTAAAAAACTCCTAACAACTACCTGGAAGACCTGGTTGACACCAACACTGCTCCCCATCAGATAAACAGCACTTAAAGCCTTCATATCTGAGAGAGAGAGGAGAACATCAAGCTGCTTCAGATTTGAAAACATTGACAGGTGTTTCTGTCCATCCTTCCACTGTGAGAACATGAGCGCTATGGGTCTGAAAGGATGTGTAGCTGTTCAAGAAGTACCTCTGAGAAAAGGAGATGGACACATCAAACAAAGAAGCTGAATGAAGTACTGACCACCCCAGAGTCCAGACCTCAACACCACTGAATGGGTTTGATTACTTCAGAAAATCATCAACCAGCTTCTAAGACTGAACTTTGGAGGTGTGGAAAACATCCCTGCAGGTTTATTAGAGAAACTGAAACTGAGTCTCCTGAGAAGAATGGAAGCTGGAATAAAGGTAAAGAGTGACAGTGAATACTGCAACAAAATTATAATATATCTTTCTGTTGAAGCCTATGTGTGAATTTCTGTTACATATGTTTCCTGATGCTATAATATGGATAATTTGTGCTTGATGGCTGCTTTGACTGGAAATTAAATAAACAGTTATTTAAATAAACTTTTGCACAGTACTGTACACCATATTTTCCTCTGCATCTCAGTTACCATGATGCAGGCTGCTGAATCCAGCCCAATAAAAATGTACAAATTTATGTCCAAAAACTAAATGCAGTATGATGAGGAAAAATGTTTAGGAACTTGTTTTGTTTGGTCTAAAGTGATGAGAATTTTTACATCTTGGATGAACATCTAACAACAATCTTTTGATTTTTTTAGATTTATGCCATTTTTATACTTTTATTCACCATCATATTTGGGTTTTCTAGCAGTCCCATGCTATCAAATATCAAATATAGGGCCCATATCCTACAGTTATCATACCTTTACTTTTTGTTACATTTGTGGTTTTATGTACAAAAACAGTCCCAATTCATTTTTACACAACCCCTGTTTATCCCTTAGAATTAAAGCAAGTTGTTTGAGTTGCATTGCCTTTGAGAATGATATGTGTTGATAAGCTGTATTCTGATTGGCTGCACCTCATTCAGAAAGCAGTCTGTGCAGAAACACTCCTTGTAACTTCAGTGTGAGTGGGTGGGGCTAAATGAGTGGGTGGGTGGGCTGAATAAGTGGATATACTAGGTGAATACGTTGATTTTTATGACCACAAAACCAACTGAGGAGTGAACGATATGTTTGACGGTAACTTTAGCAATGTTGATGCAGTGCATCAAACTCTTTGTCTCTAACACGTGATATATATAGACCCTTTAAGCATTAATGTTACACAATAAATTCAGTTACCTCACTTTTTAGTCATATAATGTGATCAAACTGAATTGTTTTCTCCATGTTTAGGCTCAAAGAACATGTGGACCAAAAGACATTGGTTATTTCAGTAATGGACATGATCGGGTTGAGGAGCATCCCTTATAATTGTGTGTGAATGTGGGTTCACTCTTACGGTAGAATGATTCTCCTGACAGGTTCTGGGCTTTGGTACGGGCTGTAGGCTCCTGGACCTGGAACTTCAATGGAGACCAGCGGCTGAATCCTGGCAGAGGTGGACTTAAAGCAGGAGAAAGGCACTTTGGGGGTCTTCTGGATCACTGCATCCTTCACACTGTAATGACCTACAGCAGACAGAGGGGAAAGAAAACAGAAAAAGAAACACCCTTTATATAAATTGTTTTTACTTTGAGCTCATTAAAATAAGTGGAAAGCGCATGTTCATATGCTCTACATTCATAATTTGTACTCATAAGATAAGAGAATTTAATTATGATTTGAATTTGACAAAATGTTATCGTACAGTCTCGTTTTACGCCCATGTATTTGCTATTACTGGACAATTAGCTTAACTTTTTCGTCTTGAAGCAGCAAGTATGTGTATTTGTGAAGAAATTAAACAACTTTTACTCAGTTCCAGTTCAGTCATTAACTTTTTCAAGTTATTAATTCCTTGTGTTTAATTTCATTGACTTTGGACGCTTATTTTAGACAAGTGGTCTTAATCTCTAATTACCTGGAGGCCACTAGCAAGGTGATCTTCTCCAAGGAAGGGGCAGAAGGAAAAACAGTGTCATATTTTTTCAAGCATAAATTTGAACTACATTATTTTTTAATCTAGCATTTACCTAATGTTGTGAAGTAAAATATGGAACCAAACGTCCCTCCTTTTCCCAAATATGAATTGAATTTTAAACACATAGCATTTATTTAGGCACATCTTAATGTTTATTAGTGATTATTTTGTTACCTGTAATGCTGCACAATGAGTCAGACACTTATAAAGGTATACAAGGTTTTAGATGAAGATGTTTGATGCAAAATCATAATCAGAAAACATGTCAGCAGGTCAAAGCCAGAAAAAAGTCATAAACCACTGGGGACATTCAGAGAATAGTGAAGGCAAAAACATGGGTCAAAACCAAAGGGCAAAAAACACAGCAACCAAATCCAAAAGGGCACAAAAACAAACAAAAATACAAACAAAAGGGTCAAGATACACAAAAAGCAAGGACAGGAAAAAGGCTTGACATGCTCTGTAAACAGTGGCAATACTTTACAAAGCATGGTGTGAGCAAACCGCCTTTACTGACTAATATTCAGGTAAAGCTGATCCCTGAAATTGACCTGCATGCGCAAAAAAGAACAGTGCTTCTTGAGGCTCGTCCAGAGGTAAACAATCATGACGGCCAGTGAACACCTCTCACTCCCGGAGCTTTCAGTTTCATCTTCGCAAGCATCACAGGAGCGATTATAAAACTTCAATGGATAACAGCTGGGCTCATCGCCCACAGTGTGTTCGAGTTCGCCATAAAAAGGGTGTGTTATTCGGTCACTTCTTGGTTTCATGTCCTCAGATACTTTAAACTGTTCTTTGACGCTGCAACCTCTGTCTCCTCCTGCTGCGTTTGGCTGTTTCATTTGAACATGGAGCGGTTGCAACATATTTTCTCAGTTTTTTTGGTAGAGAAACATCAGCCTAAATGGTTATGAGTCTCAGCAGCACGAAATTATGACGTTGGATTGATGTAAATGTCACGTTGCCACAGATCAGATACGCATCGGATTTCAGTACCACATAGAATTCAGATTCAATATGTTTTTTTGCTGTTCACACTGACACACAGATGACAAAGATCAGATTTGAGCCACTTTTACCTGCTGTGTAAATGTAGCCTTAGGCAGGTAAAAGTGGCCCAGACCTGATTTTCTGACCAAATCCGATTTTTTTGTTGGGCTGTTCACATTATCTTTTAAATGTGATCTGTATGTGGCATCAGTCTGAACAGATCAGCCCCTAAACCAACCCACATGCGCAAAAGAACATTGCATCACATGGCAGCTTTTCCAGAGGTAAACAGTCATGATGGCCAGCAAACGCCGGTCGCTCCCGGAGCTTCAGTTTCATCTTTGCCAGCATCACAGGAGTGATTGCGAAGTTCCAGTGGTTGACAGCTGGACTCTTCACCCACAGTGTGCTCGAGTTCACCGTAAAAAGGACATGTTATTCAGTCACGGCCTCTTCTTTGGTTTGTGTCCTCTTTAAACTATTCTCTGACACTGCAGCCTTGGTCTCCTCCAGCTGCACTCGGCCATTCCGTTCGAAACCTCTTTGAACACGGGTGGTTTGGATGAGTCTCTTCTGTTTTTGTACAGAAACATCCGCCTAAATGTTGGAGTCCCAGCAGCGGACAAATGTGGAGTTGGACTGACGTAAAAAAAGTCACATGAATTCCAATCTGGCTGTTCAGACTGCACATCTGTGTCACATTTGAAGAAAAAGATCGTATTTGGGCCACTTTTACCTGCTGTGTAAATGTAGCCTTAGAGTCGGACAAACTTCAGATTCTATGCTGACAGATGCTGAATGTACTAAGGAGTTCCACTGTCTTTCAATAAGTTACTCAGTCCTGGAGGAGTGTGTTTCACTTGAGTGCTGAAGTGGGTACATTATCTCCAGTATGAAACTCAAATTCATGAAATGTTACTCACATGGAGAGGGTCCTCTCAGTACGGGGGTGAAAACAGCATTCCTTCTGCTTTTGGAGAGAAATGAAGACTTCGCAGAAACGACTGAATTTACCTTCACTCCACTGTAGGACACCTGCCAATGCAAAGCACAGATTAAGCTCAGCTCTCTGAAATACATTCAGCAGATCAGTGGTCACCAACTCTACTCCTCGAGATCTACTTCCCTCAAGAGTTTTGTTTCCACTTACATCCTACAAGGCTTCCTCCCCTTTACCTACCATCTAATCCAGTCCAATCAGGGATTTCTGAAGAAGTTAGAGGGGAATTAAATGGATTAAATGGCGTGGTTTGGTGTGAAATGCTCTGTTCTAGAGAAACTTACTAAATCAAAATTGTTCATAGTGGTGGTGACAGAACCCAACAGTCTGAAGAGTTTGATGGTCTTTCACCACAGTTTTACCATTATCAAAAGCGAGTGGGAGAAAGAAAAATGAGACAGAAATGAAAACAAAAATAGAGCATGAGAAAGAAGGAAAGAAAATGTAACGTGGAGCGATGAGGAAGCAGACGCACATGCTGAGAAAAGGAAGATTTGTTCGGGGCAAATCCAGGGTCATAGTCAAGACAGTTCAAGTTCAATGAGCCAACACGGAGAGCAGGAGGGACGGACATAACGAAACAAACACAGAATTTAAATAATACTCTTAGAACAGATCAAACATCCAATATAAACATACAAACAAAGACCAACAAGAAACTCAGGAAAACACAGGGCTTAAATACAAACAGGGACAATGAGGGACAGGCGGAAAACAGGTGGAAACAATCAGGGGCAGAGTCATGAAACAAGGGGGCAGGACAGTGAAGTATCAAAACAGAAGCACGTTGACGACTGGGAAGTAAACACAAGGCACAAGGGGGAGTGGGAGGAGCCAATCGTGACAGAAAGAAAGAAAGTAAAATGGTTACAAATATGCTGCCACTTCAAATTAAAACATAACTTTGTTTCCATCTCAACAATTGAAATATGCACCCTTTAATACAGTAGAGCAGGTGTGGCTCTCCAGGATCAGGGCTGGTGACCAGTGTTACCAAACAATTTAGTGAGGAAATACAGTAAATACAAAATGATACAAATCTGATGAACACAAATTGATGATTCATATATAACTAGAGTGGCTAAATCTAGGCTATGCTCAAATTACTAGGTTGAAGTGGCACAAATCGGATTTTTTTGCCCTAATGTGATGGAGATCTGATGTTTTCAGGGCAAATCTGTTCTTTTCAAATCCGATCTGAGCCACTTTCAAATGTGGTCCTAGATTGGATACGTATCCAATTCGTGGCCATGCGACCTTAATGTGACACTCAGATTGAAAATCATGCATTTTTTTCCCACTGCACATGCGCCATCATTCAGCGTTACCATGGCAGCAGCGCCAAACAGAAGTTAAAGCCTGTAAACGGTGGAAAAACAGCTCATCTCACTTTTTTCTCCCTCGTCTGGCTCTAATAAATGAAGCTGAGAGCTGATCAGAGTTAATGATCTTCTCAGAGAAGCTCGTTCTGCTTGTTAGTTTGTTTGATGATGATGCAGTGATTCACTCACATGACATTACTGGGTAGGATGTGTTCATGAGGGTAATTTCAGGTCACCGGTTCGTTTACATTAATGACAGATTTGAGTCACTTGGCTAAATGAGTGTGAACCATCGAGTCAGATAGATTTGAAAATCGGATTTGATTTGAACACAGCCTTAGACAGCAAACATGTCTTGACTAAACTACATTTCAAGATCAAGGTGGCAAGTATGTGTAAAAAACTGCACATTTTATTTTCAGCGAACTGTCATTTTAACTTTCAGCTTGTCAACAATGATATCAACAAGTATTACCAGAAACTGTTCACTAAATTACCACTAAATGAATAGGAATGTGGAAATGTCACCACCAACGTTGTAGTGATTTGGCGCTGGTGTATTTTGGAGCAGGTTTTCTCCTGTTTTGTCTGCGATGGGTGAGTGGAAGGTTCTGGAAAGGCCTCTGTTGAAGTCATGCTGGCGGAGCAGAGAGGACTGCAAGTTGTAGGTGTTTGGGCCTGGAATCCCTCTCTGGGGTTTATGGACGACTCTCACTGCCTGAAAACGAGATCAACATAATCAACCAAAATAACCAAAATCAATCAGTGTTCAGGTTAAGGAAAGTAATAAATATTTCATCTCCCGTTTTGAAAGTTGTGGCTGCAGACGTGCATTTGTGAGCTCCTGCTGGTGTGGGTTCATGGCTGTTTCTTCCCTTTAAACAACAAAAATTAAATTCTGAAGTGCCACACATGAGAAATGAGATCTAAGACCAAGTGCTGTCCAAGTGCTTTACAAAAAACGTGTTGTTCTTTCATTTTAGTGGAGGGTCTCTGGAACTTTGCAATAGATGCCTATAAGAAACAAAAAAGTATATTTTCAGACTTTACAACGCATCTGAACCATTAAGAACTTTCCTCAGATGGTACATCACTCTCTGGGAAACCTGCAGCACAGGCAGTGGGGAATTTATTCTACCTTAGCCTAACAGGTTATTAGTGCCCCGTAATAGTAATTTTTATAGTGAAAGGGAATAAAACATTATATGTATGTTTCATTTAATATTATTAGGTAAGCTATTTCAAATTTAATAAGAGCACTCTAGTTCTTCATGACCTTATCACCAGGCCTGTTTTTTGGCTTGATACTAATTCTGCAGGCTTTAGTATCTATCGTCCTATCCTTTTAGCACCAGTAGACTGCTGAGAGATCATGTTATGTATGTGTCACGAGTGGCCCGTCCCAGTCAGCCATGTGCATTTGTTGTTTGCCTCCCGGTCCTGCCCCCTTGTTTTCAGACCCCGCCCCTGATAGTAACCACCTGTGTTTTCCATCTGTGTCCTATTATCTGTCATTATCCCTGTTTGTATTTAAGCCCTGTGATTGCCCCTTGTGTTTGCTGGTCTTTGATTCGTTTGTACTGTTTGATGTTTGATGTACTGTATGTGCGGCTTGTAGTGTTTGGTTTGTTTGGTGTTTATTTATCCCTGTGTTCATTTTCCGTCATGTCTTTTCCCCGTTCAATCCGTGTTGGCTCTATGACCCTGTACTGTGTTGACCCCGAGGTTTGGATTTGCCCATAATAAATCTTGCTTGTCTTCGCATATGCATCCTCATCGCTCCTCGTTACAGTATGTCACCTCAGATATAGAGTGAGAATTTAAGCATTTCATTTATTTGGACAACAACTTTGGTATAAAGTACTGTATTGACAACCAGGTATTGGAGTGATTGTGCTGAGACTGGTTTGGAGTGTGTTGGCATGTACTTTGAACCATACATCGCAAAATCTTGCAGGACTGTCATTGCAGGTCATTATGTGTTCCTGAGATAGATATACATACAACTAGAATATCGCTGTTGTCGGAACAAAACTTCGTATCTCCATTTTTGACGTTTTTCAGTTTATCCTTTACATTGTGTGTAAATTTCACGATGAAAGGACTAAAAGAAACGGCTTAAAATGACTTGGTTCCATTGACTTGCATTAAAAGTAAAGCAGGTTCTGTAAAGTTACTATTTTGGAGAGACAAGGTTTTCTTCCAACAACAGCAATATGCTACAAGTGTTGTGTCGGCCCTGTCTACAAACCAGCTCTTTCTACAAACATGGACAAAGGGGCTTGATAAAACTCAGGCTTCAAGATAGCTGCTACTGTTTATAGCTATGTGACATAATTTGATGAATTTTTCTGTAAGTCTGTCACTCTAAAAGTCTTAGAAGTGACTGACCCGTGGACCTATTTTGCCGTGAAGAGCCTCACCTTAGATGGAAAGCCTCCAGTCCCTTTCTTGGAGAAGGATGGACTGCAGGTGTCGGCAGAGGTGTGAGACAGATATGAGCCAGGACCAGGATTTTCATTCTGAACAAAGATTCAGCATCAGAGCTTCCATTACGCCCAATTTATAACCGGATCTTAACTGAGTCTGTTTCAGAATTAGGTCTAATGCATAAATGGGTCTAATATGGACTGATGTATAATTGGACTTAATTCATTATTTGGTCTAATGCCTAATGAATAAATGAGTCTAATGCATGATTTGGTCTAATATGAATTAATGTATAATCGGGTCATTCAGTTCATATTTTAGACTAACGAATAAATTAGTCCAATGTATAATTGAGTCTTATTCATGGTTTAGCATCTTAAGCATAATTGGGTCAAATATATAATTAGGCCTAATTCATAATTAGGTCTAATGAAGAAATTAGTCTAATGCATAATCAGATCTATATTGGACTAATGTGCATTTAGGTCTAATTCATAATTGGGTCTAATCAATAAATTTCACAAATTTCATAATTAGATGTAGTTCCCAATTAGATCTTATGAATAATTATATTAATGTGTAATTGGATCTAATTCATAATTTGGACTAATGCATAATTAGGTTTAATTTGTAATTAAGTCTAATGAATAAATCAGTCCAGTGCATAATCAGATCTATATCGGACCAATGTATAATTAAGTCTAATTCATAATTGGGTCTAATCAATAAATTAGACAAATTGTATAACTGGATCTAATTCATAACTCTATCTAATGTAAACCTGTATCTGACTGGTTTAGCTGGTCTAATTGATGGTTTGTTCTGCTTCTGATAAACTCACCGCTCTGCTTGTGAAGCGCTTTGACTGGGAGGTGAATCCTTTCCTCTCTGTGTTCTTGATGACCACTGTTTGGTATTTGGTGGGAATGGACGAGGAGGGGCTGCGGAGTTGATCGCCTGATGGACAGAATCACGAAATAACTCAACACCGTCCACAAGTGCACATAAATGAACAGAGAATGTCCATCAGTCCTGCCCCTTTACCACTTTAGTCAGCGTTTAAAGCGAGGTGGGGTTCATTCATACTCAGGCTGTGTGCTGTTGGTCTTGTTCAGTAAAACTAACAGTGTTATTAGACTCAAATCTCAGCCGTGAGTTTAGAGACACTACGGAGATTATAAACAGCAGAGACTGGATTACTACAGTCCACTGATTCACTCACATTCACTCACTCCTCTCCCAACGGTTTCACTCATCCTCACCTTCACCCTGTGAGAGAGAGAGGGAGAGAGAGAGAGAGTGAGAGAGAGAGAAAGAGAGAGAGAGAGAGAGAGAGAGAGAGAGAATAAAAGCTCAGTTTATCTGTGTCAGTAGTTTCCTTACAGACAGTAATGACATTAATAAAATGGTAAGAAATAAAAAAAGTAAGACAACAGTACTAATTAAAAACAGTAATAACTAAATTAAACTGTATTAACTCAAATAAACAGAAATAACTCAAATAAAACAGCAATAACTCAAATAACACAGTAATAACTAAAAAACAGAAATAACTCAAATAAAACTAATAACTCAAATAAAAGTAATAATTAAGTCCAATTATACATCAGTCCAAATTAGACCCATTTATGCATTAGACCTAATTCTTAGTTATTATTTTTTTATTTGAGTTATTTCTGTTTTTTTAATTATGAATGTTTTATCTGAGTTATTTCTGTTTTATTTTAGTTATTACTGTTTTATTTGAGGTAACTCAGATAAAACATTCATAATAACTAAGAATTAGGTCTAATGCATAAATGGGTCTAATTTGGACTGATGTATAATTGGGCTTAATTCATTATTTGGTCTAATGCCTAATGAATAAATGAGTCTAGTGCATGATTTGGTCTAATATGAATTAATGTATAATCGGGTCATTCAGTTCATATTTTAGACTAACGAATAAGTTAGTCCAATGTATAATTGAGTCTTATTCATGGTTTAGCATCTTAAGCATAATTGGGTCAAATATATGATTAGGCCTAATTCATAATTAGGTCTAATGAAGAAATTAGTCTAATGCATAATCAGATGTATATTGGACTAATGTGTATTTAGGTCTAATTCATAATTGGGTCTAATCAATAAATTTGACAAATTTCATAATTGGATGTAATTCCTAATTAGATCTTATGAATAATTATGTTAATGTGTAATTGGATCTAATTCATAATTTGGACTAATGCATAATTAGGTTTAATTTGTATTTAAGTCTAATGAATAAATTAGTCCCGTACATAATCAGATCTATATCGGACCAATGTATAATTAAGTCTATTTATTAAAATTAATAACAGTGATGAAACTGCAGCGACATAAAGAAAACAGTACTAAATCAGTAATAACAGAAATTAAACTGTAATAACAACGATAACACTACAATAACACAGTAACTATACTAAAAACTTAGAAACCACACAGCAGCACCTTAGCAACCACCTAAAAATCTAAGCAGCTGCCTAGAAGCAACCGTTGGATTCCTTAGCAACCACTTAGCAGCACCATAGCCTAACAACACCTTAGCAACAATCTGGGATATCATAGCAACCACCTAGTAACAAACTGACAACCACCTTGAACACCATCACAATCACCCAACATCATTCTAACAATGATCTGGGATACCATAGCAACTGCCTAGTAACAACCTAACAAGAGAGAGAAAAAGAGACTCCTTACCAAAGTCCTTCCATATCAAAGCAAACCATGTGACAACACCTTAACACCAATCTGCAATATCATAGCAACAACCTTGAACACCATAGCAACCTCTTAGCCACAGCTTACTATGCCCCTACCATGCCATAGCAACCACGCGACAACATCTTAGCAACAATATAGGATATCATAGCAACCAGCTAGTAACAACCACTTAACCTCATAGCAACCACTTAACCACACCTTACTAACCCCTTACAATACAAACAGCAACCACAGAACAACACCTTAACAACAATGTTGAATATAATAACAACCACCTAGTAACAATGTAGCAACCACCTGGAATACCACAGAAACCACTCAGCAACACCTTGAAGACCCTACAATGCCATAACAACCACCTGACAATAAGCAACAATCTAGGATATCATAGCAACTACCTAGTACCCTAACAACCACCTTGGACAGGACAGCAACCACAGCTCACAGATCCCGTATAATACCATAGCAACCACCCAACAACATATGAGCAACAATCTTGAATGTCATAGTAACGACTAACGACCTTTATTAGTTATTGTAAGCATTCTCTACGGTTTTAACTCAAACTTTATTATTTTCAATATTATTATTAACATTTAATTGTACAAACTCTTCCAGCGTTTTCAGGCCCGTTAACGAGCTTTCCTGGTTAGCCGTTTCTGCCTCTCACCGCTCGTATTTCTGATCATCGCTGAACTTCGTCTGCGGCCGTCGCTCTGATCAACACTGGCTGCGTTTCCATGGCAGCGAGCTCGCTAAACCAAAGATCTTTCAGGTTCGCCGAGATGGCGCACGGCTAGCCAAGTCAATGGGGCGAAAAGTTGTGCGTCAGCCGCTTCGCCCCGCCCCCGTCTCCCGGGGCAACAGCAGCAGCCTGTGCTGAGAGACAGACCAGCGGGTTAAAACAAACACAAAACAAACCCGTCTTTTTCTTAAAATCAGCTCATCAGAAAATGATGTTTAGGCTCGAACATACTCACAGGACCCCCACAATTACAAAAACGGTCATAACTTCGCTGCAATCTCAATGGGGTACATATAGTCGCTAAGGTTTGGTGAAAAGGGCAGAATTCCCCTCGAGTGTGAACTGGAGACCCGAGAGTCTGTTGTCTGCTTAAGGGGGGAATGAGTCCCCCGCCCCCTTACGCCGAAACCGCGTGACCGCGCTCCCGAAACGCTTCTGACACCGCGGCTCTTGGCTTCATCTATCATCTCTGGCTAAATGTTCTTGGTCCGCTTTGAGCGAAGTCAATAACCCGCGCTGCTCTGGCGCCGACCAGCGGCCAGTGGCGGTATTGACACTGCAATGGCGCACCTGTGGTGTGTCGAAAAGCACCTCCCGGTACAGCCGGCACCCTCTGGCTTCCTCTTGCGCTCTCATTGGTTTAGATGGAAGAATCACCGCTGTCAATCGGCGCTTCTGGGCGGAGCTACTGGGCATTGAGTTACACACTTCTCCGCCTGATTCTGCGGCATTTTCTCAAAAAAAAAACAACCACGTTTTGTTTTGTTGTCGACATCTCTAAAAAGATCATTTGACAAATTGACCACAATAATTTCCATGATTTATCAGAATTCCTGAATAATACAGTCTGTGAGGTATAAACAAAGACAGTCAGAGTGGTTCTGGTTCTGAAAAAAGAAAAATCAGTGAAATTCTTTTTAAAGCGGTAATTTATGACAATGAAAGCGTTTATACTTACCGTGATTATATATTACACTTTATTCTCCTATTTACACGAATACGAACTTAGTTTTTCAACGACTTTGACGCTTTAGATCAGGCACACGCCACAGTCCACCGCGGGGTCCTTGGGGTGCAGGTTTAGCCGATGTTCGGTTCTCTGCGACACACGGCCTCCCCGCTGTGTGTTGTTGTTGGTCAGCGCTCCGTCATGGCGATGCACGCTAAATCCGCTCCGCCGCAGATCCCCGACACCCGCCGCGAGCTGGCCGAGCTCGTCAAGAGGAAACAGGAGCTGGCGGTAAAACCCCCGCGATTAGCTTCGCTTTCAGAAATAAACGGTTTTCTGTCTTTAATCGGTTCGTGTTTGTGTGACTGAGACGGAGAACTTTCTAGAGCGTCTAGCTGAGCGAGGCTAAAGTTAGCTTTCTGTCCGTTCTAATCTTCCCGTTCCACCTTAAATGGCGCAGCAGTTACTCTGGCGCCCGAGCCGTTATAATATCAAGTACTGCAGTATTTAAGGTGGAACGGGACAAATGGACTAGGAAGCCGACTTTACCTTCGTCTGAGCTCAGCTAGCGCGGTCTTCTGTACGAAATATCGCAGCAGGACGTGTTAAATAAACGCATTCAGCTGCTGTCGGAGACGTTTTGTAGCCCGGTCTTTATTTTTCTTGCGTCTTTATTGAACTGAGGCGCAGTAAAAACATGTTCTGTCTCACGGCCTGGGGTAGCTTAGCTTAGCCTAGCCTAGCCTAGCCTAACTGCCGCGCTCGTTGTTTTGGCGCCGCGCAGCGTTGGGTCGCGTTATGGGCCGGTCCACCGACTTTTCAAAATTCGTGTATAATGTAGTGGTTACAGTGTGAACGGAGTCACTCAGAGCGGTTTGGTGTGAAGTGGTCCGTTCTGGAGAAGTTTAGAGTCAGAGTTGTTCACAGTGGTGGTGATGGGAACCAGACGTCCACCTTTAAAAGCTCCCTCACAGAAGGTGATGGTCATGAATTCACCGCCTGGTGCCTTAAATATTGTCTTATGACAGTTTGGAGATAAAGTTGTGCTCCAAAACTTTGTCCTAAAATTGAATTCTGTCCGGGTGAGCAGATCAGATGAGATGAGATGATCCTTTATTAGTCCCACAGTGGGGAAATCCTGTTACTGTTACAGCAGTAAAGGCACAGCAGCGAAAAATAAATTAACAAGAAGAGAAATGACAGGCAGGTAATTAAGTATTAAACAAGGTTTTTACAGTTTATTTGTTACTACATAGACTATAATTAATATATATATATATATATATATATATATATATATATATATATATATATATATATATATATAAAAATATATATATATATAAAAATATATATATATATATATATATATATATATAAGTGTGTGTGTGTGTGTGTATATACATGCACGCACACATATTTTAAAAAAAAATTATATATATATATATATATATATATAAATAATATATATATATAAATATATAAATAAGGTAAAGAATATAAACTCTGTCCTATGACAACAAAACAAAGAATTATAAATAAAAAAGCTGAAATATTTACATTGTAAGGATATTTTGCCTGAAATTCACGTTATTGCATGTAAGGTACTGCTTTATATCACACATGGGACGGTAAGGAGTTACAATATAAATAGTTATAAATAGAAAGCCCAGAATATTTACACCGTAGAGAGATTCAACAATATGCTGCACATGGAGTGTTGATTATATTGCACACAGGAAAAGGTGATAAAATCACAGTATGATCTGTAGAGGTGTGTGAGGTGGAGGGGGGATCTGCTGGGGATGTGGAGGGGGTCTACTGGGAGCAGTGCTGGTTGTACAGTCTAACAGCAGCAGCAAGGAAGGACCTGCGAAAGCACTCCTTCACACACTTGGGGTGAAGCAGCCGGTCACTGAAGGAGCTGCCCAGTGCTGCCAGAGTCTCATGCGTGGGGTGGGAGCTGTTCTCCAGCATGGATGCTAGTCTGGCTTACATCCTCCTGTCTCCAACCTCCTGCACTGGTTCTAGGGGGCTTCCAGGACAGAGCTGGCCCTCTTAATGTGTCTGTCAAGTCTCTTCCTGTCCACAGTTGAGATGCTGCTGCCCCAGCAGACCACTCCAAAGAAGATGTCTGATGCCATAACGGTGTCAAAGAAGGTCCTCAGGAGTGCCCCCTGCCTCAGTCTTCTGAGTCTTCTCAGACAACCTCAGTCTTCTGAGATGGTAGAGTCGGCTCTGGTCTTTCCTATAAAGTGCGCTTGTGTTTTCTGACCAGTCCAGTCTATTGTTGAGATGAAAACCCAGTCCACCCTCTCAGTGTCCCTTCCCTGGGTGTTCATTGGTGGAGGGAAGTGACTGCGTCTGCGGAAGTCCACCAGCATCTCTTTGGTTTTCCTCGCGTTGATCAGGAGATGGTTTCTCAGACGTAAAGTCCTGGGTCAGTTCTCCATACTCTCTGTTGTCCTCATCTGTAATGAGTCCAATGGTTGCTTAGTCATCAGAGAACTTCTGTGGATGGCAGTTTAGTGAGCTGTACATGAAGTCTGCTGTGTAGAGGGTTTAGAGGAACGGTGCCAGGACTGTACCCTGCGGGGCCCCAGTGCTGCCGAACATCATGTCAGACACGCTGTCCCGTGGCCTCACATACTGTGGTCAGTTGACGAAGTAGTCCAGAATCCAGTTTTATAGGTGGTCATCCACTCCATGTTCTCCAGCTGGTCCCTCAGGAGCCTAGGCTGTGTAGTGTTAAAAGCACTGGAGAAGTCAAAGAACATGATTCTCAGTGCTCCCAGGCTTCTCCAGGTGAGAAAGAGCTCTGTGTAGGAGGTAGATGACCATGTCTTCCACTTCAATGCCAGGTTGATATGCAAACTGGTGAGCTAACCAGAGGGTGGAGATATGCAAGGACCAGCCTCTCTAGCGTCTTCATCAGATGTGACGTCAGTGCCACCGGCCTGTAGCTGCTGAGGTCCACTGGTTGCTGTCTCTTCGTCACCGGTACCACACAAGATGGGGTCATGTTGAACGAGTGTTCAGCTATCCCACACAGCTGATCTGCGCGGGACTTGAGCCTGGTGCTGATGCCATCCGGACCCGCAGCTTTCCTCACTCTGATCTTTCTGAGCTCCTTTCTCACCTGGGCCGTCATTAGGCACCGATTGGAGCTGGGGGGCTAGTTGCTGGAGTGTGCAGGTAGGGGGGTTGAGCTGACAGCAGAGAGATCAGTGATGGGTGGCTGTGAGGTGAGAGTTGTGAATGGGGGGGTAATTGAGGGAGAGGGGGCAGGACAGTGCCCTGAGAGACCAGGAGAGGGGGGTTGCAGTAGGGGTAACAATCCGTTTTTCTGTTGAAAAACAGATTTAGAGCGTTCACCCATTTTTGGTCCCCTACAGGCTGGGGGTCGGGTTTCTTGTGTCCAGAGATTGTTTTCGATTTTTCCAGTGTTTTCTCCACTGATGTTATTTTGCAGCTGTTCCTCCATCGCCTTCCTGTAGTTGGCCCTTCCCTCCCTGGTTTTCCTTCTATATGTGACGTACAGGAGCTTCAAGGCCAAAAACTCCACACAAACTGACACAATCATAATAATAAATTAAACACAAGGATGTTCAGGACCTTATCCTGCCGATATTAGTGTACTGTGGTGTCGCTTCTGAGATGTAAACTTTTTATTACACTATATTTGATTGATAAGCGGCAGTCATGTTTATGATGCAATGCCCGTTAAAATCCCAGTTGGGTTTTAGGTTTTTAATTCTGTTTGAAACTTTACTTACGGTGTTTATTAATTTAGTGAAACATAATCTCACTGGGTGCTAAAGATTGTTTTAAAATTACAGTTAGAAAATAGAGCATGGAAGTCCACTTGAATAGTATCTGATACCATTATGGAAAATGTCAGTGTTGTTTTTCCTCAGTATCTCTTTGCTGTAGTTTGGGAATTTTACACATGATTGAGCCCTTTATGAGTAGATTGTATGTTATTGTCATCCAGATCATCCCAGCTCAACTTAACGTATCATATTTTTGTCAAAGTTAAATTTTTATACTGTATGCGTATAATGTGGGATATGTGACCCATGCATAATTTTTAGATATCAGTGTTAAATGTGTGCTGTTGTATAAATTGCAATCCCAAGTTAATGAGTTTCTGTCCTGTGTCTCTAGGAGACGCTGGTAAACCTGGAGAGACAGATCTATGCCTTTGAAGGGAGCTACTTGGAGGATACGCAGATGTATGGCAACATTATCAGGGGATGGGACCGCTACCTCACTAACCAGAAGTGAGTAGCTCCTGTCAGCTGGTCTGATTATATATGAAAAACAGTCAATTTGCCACTCAATGCAAATGTGTGTTTTAACTGAAACTATAAAACCTTTTTCTGCAAAGATGTAACTTTGTAGGAAGATAACCTACCATTCTTAATTTTACTGCACGTTAATGTAGTCGTTTTTGGCCATTTGATGTTCACGCAGTGCAAATGCAGCTGACGTAAGTAACAACAGTAAGAGACTACAAAGGTTTGAAATGACAGCTATGATGCATTTCTTATATTGTCTTGGTCTTTGTTGTTTTGTGGTTATTAGGAACTCCAACAGCAAGACAGACAGAAGGAACCGGAAGTTCAAGGAGGCGGAACGCCTCTTCAGCAAATCCTCTGTAACATCAGTGGCAGTCAGTATCTCTCTCTCTCCCTCTCTCTCCGATCAGCTCATTCCACACTCACTTTATTAATTTATTTATTTTTTTGCATGTTCTTGTAAATCCCTACAGATTTATTTGTTAAAGGGACTTATGACATTTATGTGGTTTATGCCCCCAAAACCCATAATTAATTTTTATATGGCCATTTCTCAGCCTGTCTTTGTTTCAGGCTGTTTTTGCTTCTGTGCTTTGAAAACTGAAACACGTAAATGAGCTTTGCTCCGATTGGATGATGATCCATATTGTGCTTTATTCAAAAAGCAGTCCAGGCTAACTTCTGACTTCAGTGTGAGTGGGTGGGTTAAACTGCTGTAGACTTTGACATGCATCCATAGGTACAAATAATGTATTCGTTTTTGTGACATCCTGAAAACAGTGATTCTAAACTAAATATTGTTGCTGTTGCGTCAGTATTTTTAATTTTGTGTTATGTATTCTCTTCTGCTGTGTTAAAAATACCAAACTGTGTCTGTTCATGGCCCCATCTGTTCTTAACAGGCTGTGTGCGCTCTTGGTGGCATCCCTGATCACATGAATGAAAAACGTAAGCACAGTAACCCATTAACGACAGTGTATTCTGGTATTTGAGCTAATTTTATCAGGTTTTTTCTGCAATGAGTAATATTTGTGTGTATGTAAAGGTGAGGCAGGCAGTGGCACAGAGAGCGACACATCTCCAGACCTCCAGAACCAGGAGAACGAGCCGGGTCAGGAGGAGGCAGAGGATGCAGACGGAGCCCTGCAGGACTTGAAGCCTCAGAAAGCAGCTTCATCGTCCAGCTCCACCAACACTGGCCACCACAGCAGCCACAAGAAACGCAAGAACAAGAACCGGCACAGGTACCATTGGGTATAGATGAAGACCATGGCTCCTTAGTTCAGTCCCAGCTGAAGTAGCACAGTGGCTTTTAGTGGTTTGTACATCAAAGCTTCCACAATAAAGCTACAGTGTAAAATAGGGTTGCGCTGATACAGTATGGATATAAGCGCAAATACTGGCACTAAAATGCAGTATTGAATTGGCAATGGGGCTACAGATATCTGTCACTGATACTTCGAAGCAGTTTCTGAGTTTGTGCATTTGCTGCAGTGAATAATTTACCAGGTGGAATTCTTCCTAAGGTATTAGTTTTTTTCCGGGTGTTCCAAAAATAAGCAAGTAAGCAATGTATAAACAATACAAAACACACTAATGGTGTCTTTTTACCTGAATGCCTGAGTAAGCTTCTTTCAATAATCCTTCATCTTCTGCTGTGTAGTTATTTATGGCCTGAGTGTTAATCCAGGTTGTTATTGAGGGAGCTAACATTAGGCAAACACGTGGAAGAAACTGCCAGTCTCTTGGGTTAATGATTTTAGCCTTGGTTTAGCCTTCTGCATAGCAGCCTATTAGCCAGGCTGGTGTGTTCACTCACCATGCATGCAGTGTGCCTCTGTCGATCAGCAGTGTGGTCTTGCAGCCTGCTACTGCAACCCAACCAAGCTGAGAAATCTGACTGACGAAATACAGATGTGAAACAACATTCAGCACCATTCTTGCTGAGCCAGAAAAGCTACTGCCTGCTTATGGTTGAGAAACTGTAATATACACTATATTGCCAAAAGTATTTGCTCATCTGCCGTCGCATGCGTATGAACTTGAGTGACATCGCATTCTTAATCCATAGGGTTTAGTGTGATATCGACCCACCCTTTGCAGCTATAACAGCTTCGACTGTTCTGGGATGGCTTTCTACAAGGGTTAGGAGTGTGTTTATGGGAATTTTTGACCATTCTTCCATTTGTGAGGTGAGACACTGATGTTGGACGAGAAGGCTTGGCTCGCAGTCTCTGCTCTAATTCATCCCGAAGGTATTCTATCAGTTTGAGGTCAGGACTCTGTGCAGGCCAGTCAAGTTCTTCCACACCAAACTCGCTCATCCATGTCTTTGTGGACCTTGTTTTCTGCACTGGTGCACAGTCATGTTGGAACAGGAAGGGGCCGTCCCCAGACTGTTCCCACAAAGTTGGGAGCATGAAATTGTCCAAAATCTCTTGGAGCTGAAGCATTAAGAGTTCCTTTCACTGGAACTAAGGGGCCGAGCCCAACTCCTGAAAAACAACCCTACACCATAATCCCCCTCCACCAAACCAAATGCAGACAGACAAGTACTGTTCTCCTGGCAACCGCCAAATCCAGACTCATCCATCCCCTTGCCAGACGGAGAAGAGTGATTGGTCACTCCAGAAAACCCGTCTCCACTGCTCTAGAGTCCAGAGGCGGCGCTTTACACCACTGCATTCCACGCTTTGCATTGTGCTTAGTGATGTAAGGCTTGGATGCAGCTGGTCGGCCATGGAAACCCATTCCATGAAGCTATCTATGCTGTTCTTGAGCTGATCTGACGGCCACATGAAGTTTGGAGGTCTGTAGTGATGGACTCTGCAGAAAGTCGGTGACCTCTGTGCACTATGCCCCTCAGCATCCGCTGACCCCACTCTGTCATTTTACGTGGTCGACCACTTCGTGGCTGAGCTGCTGTCGTTCCCAATCGCTTCCACTTTGTTATAATCCCACTGACAGTTGACTGTGGAATATTTAGTAGTGAGGAAATTTCACGACTGGACAGGTGGCGTCCGATCACGGTGCCATGCTGGAATTCACTGAGCTCCTGAGAGCGACCCATTCTTTCACTAATGTCTGTAGAAGCAGTCTGCAGGCCTAGGGGCTTGGCTTTATACACCTGTGGCCATGGAAGTGATTCGAACAACTGAATTCACTGATTTGGATGGGTGAGGGAATACCTTTGGCAGTTTAGTGTATATTCTTCAGTTCTGTGTGACTATTTTGCATGTTACATCTACCTCAGCTGTTAAATGTTGTTTTTATTATTAACAGAAATACAAAAATAGCAACCGTGTTTGAAGGAGTGGCACATAAAATGTACTTTATT
Source organism: Pygocentrus nattereri (assembly GCF_015220715.1). Classification (NCBI taxonomy): domain Eukaryota; kingdom Metazoa; phylum Chordata; class Actinopteri; order Characiformes; family Serrasalmidae; genus Pygocentrus; species Pygocentrus nattereri. Next base: position 9,720,705 of record NC_051221.1, read on the forward strand.
CAAATCTGGTTTGTTGTATTTTACTAAAATAACATTTAAAATATTTAGTTGTATCAGGCTAATCAGGTTGGGTAGCGTTAGTGTCTGGATTCAGTGTCAGTCGATTCTTAAGGATCAGTCGACAAATTTGTCACGTCCCTTAACTGAATATTAGTTGCTAGATCAATCAAGTTTAATGATGGTTTATATTAGTAAAACTCATCCATAAAAGACAATGTAAGTGTAAACCCACTGCCAGGGATAGAATTTAGGGATCATAACTAGTGCTCTTGGAGTTCAGATGAATGGGGTGAGGGTTGTTATGTAAAGTCAGGCAGATTGTGTGCAGATATCTGTAGCCACTTCGCAGCTAGAAGTGTTGGTGCATTTAATAGCTCAGTGCTTTGGCATGTTGCTCTGGTTTTATTGTGCTGGTGTTTCTCTTTGATTCTCTTTCTGCTTTACTACTTCTCATCTATTACAGTATTTTAGTCTTTTCTCCATCACTCTTTCTCAAAAAATCGGCTTAAAAAGTGCCGGATAAAGAGCAGTTTTGAACGGTTTGTCTCAGCAATTTTGGTGGAAAATCTAAAGTACGTCAGTACGTAAGTCAGTCAGCCAGAAATTGATATAAATTGCGCTGGAGCTGTGAGGCTAGTATAGCTGCCAAGTAAGTTTATATCCCACCAGTTATCGGTGTTGAGCTAAGAAGAAAAGGCCAAATGGTTGGTGTTTTGTTTGGTTATTTATTTATTTATTTTCCTGTTTTAAATTGTCCTTTGCACTGAAGTAGTCGTCTGAGCAGCCTTGCCTTTTTTGGCAGGACATCTGGACTCGTTCAGAGGTTGTCAGTGATGGTTTGTTTTGATCGCTGAACAGGGCATAAACATTTTGAGAGCGTATTTCGTGTTGAATAAAGAACGACCAACTGGTTTTTCAGCCTTTACTGTAACAAGTCTTCTCACCGTGGCAGCCTGTCAGATCCATGGCAGCCTGTCAGATCCATGCCAGCAACTTTCTGCATTGATGTGTGAACTAGAGCACAGCGTTGCATGACTTTATGGACTCTGTATACAAATGGAACATTTCAAAAACACAACATAGTCGTTTAGCCATTTAATTTGTCATAGCTATATGTCACGGATGAGGATGGGATGGTTTGGTTTGCTGTCATGATGTCGACGACCACAATAATATAGTTTTTGCAGTTATTGCAGTTTTGAGTGGTTGGAATATGGACCAAAGATTGTGTACATGTAGCAGGAATGTAATGGTAAAATTAACTACTAATTAAAACTACTGCAAACAGCCTGTCAGCTCTCCAGCGGCTCCTCTGCAAGACTCTGTCTGGCTGCTTTCTCCAGTAGCTTCTTATTAGACAGACTGCACTGCTAAGGTGTGAAAAGTGTGAAAGTCATTTATAGACTCACTCTTTCAGTTCTTTCCTCACTTCATTGATGGAAGACCACACAACAGATGTTTTAAACAAGTTCAAGTCCTCTGCCATTTCAGGGTGTCTGCGGGGGGTCCTTAAGGGGTAAATTTGAATGTACTTATGGTAATGACAATGATCTTCTCCACATAATTTGACCATTTTAACATTTGACTCTTCACGGACGATCTTATTTGTTTTTGTAGCACAAGCTGCTGCTCCAAATGGCACATGAGCAATAACTAATAGCAAAGCTATGCCTTTGGACAGTCATGGGCTGGACGTTGGGGAACCAGCCTTGTGACTGGAAGGTCACCGGGTCAAGCCCCTATCCGACAGTACGTGACTGAGGTGCCCTTGAGCAAGGCACCTAACCTCCAACTGCTCCCCGAGTGGTGTGGATAGGGGTGCCACTGCTCCGGGAAAGTGTGCTTACTGCCCCCTAGTGTGTGTATGTGCTCAATAATGTGTATGTGGTGTTTCACTGCATGGATGAGTCAAATGCAGATAGGTGGTTGATATAGTATAGTGGGTAACACTTCTGCTTTCTACACTGAAGGCTCGGGTTCAGTCACCGCCTGGGCAAACATTCTACGCTATACCAATAAGATACTGTTACAGGACAGATACCTTGGGCAAGACTCCTAACATTACCGTCGCTGACCTGTGTAAGATAATCAAATTGTAAGTCGTTCTGGATAACAGCATCTGCCAAATGCTGTAATTGTAAATGTAGGTTCAAATTCAAACCAATCACAGCAAAGCAGATATTAAAGGTTATTATTGGTTTTCCTATAATTTGGTGTATTTTAGCCATTACAGTGAGAAACCAGTCGAACCAAATGAATAAGATGGTCACAAAAACCCAAACTGTGATTTCATGACTTTATGTAAACAAACCAGGTGTGAAAACAGCCTAAGAGAACTTAATTGGCCCTCCCTTCACTCAGTGTGATGCCAGCCAACAGCATCTGTTAGTTGATGTAGCAGAATTTGTCCTTCGCATTCTCTTCCAAGCATGTTGAGCTGTCAAAATGACATATAAGTGGCAATTTGAAAATAAAAGGGGAGGTTTGGGTGGGGGGGGGGGCCTCAATGGTTTAAAAAAATATATATAACTATGTAAACTTTAAAAATGGAAAGCATCAAAAGAGAAACACCTCACGTCCATGAAGTTGTATACTTATTATGGAGGAACAGATTTAGATTAATTAGAGAACCTGTAAACATCAAGCAGGGTACAGGGATTACAGAAATTGTAGCTAATTGGATGACGATACATAATGAACGTCTTATTTATTGTTTTTTTTTTTTATTATTTATTTATTTATTTTTTGGCCTTTTTGCAGCTTTTGTTCTTTAGAAAAAAGTATTCTGATGTGTGTTGTCTGTCATGAAAACATCTCATTTATCGCAGTATTACATTTTTACCACATCACCCTTTTGCTTGGCAGAATCATCGAAGTAGCATTAAAAAAATATTACTTCGAGTTTTAATCATTAAATTTAACTCCAGGACGCCTGCAGACACCCTGTAACCATAAAGCCCTTAATGAGTCCAGGGGTTTGTGTTGGAGAAAGCTTTGACACTAAGGGTGCCCCTGTGTGATGAAGTGATTTGGGACTGAGCCATAGTGATTCCAGGCTAGTGTACTAACTACTAATGCTCTCTTCCTCTCCCCTAATGCTGCCCCCAGCCCCTCCGCCATGTTTGATTATGACTTTGAGTAAGTCTGAACTTTACGTCCTATTTTTCCCTGACACCTCTTTCCTCTTCTCTTGCCTTTCTTTACTTTTCTGGTTCTGCCTTGTGGACCAGTCCGTTTAAAATGGCCCAGTGGCATTATAATGCTTGTATTTGCTTATTTATGGATTCTCTATGTAATCCTATTTTGGTTTGTTTGTTTATTTATTTATTTATTTATTTATTGCATGTTGTTGTTCGTTGACAGCTGTGACCGGTTTGTTAATTTTTTCAATGATGCGTTATTAAAGTAAGAAACTTTAAAACACAAAATGGACAATTTCCTTTCTTATCTCTCTGTGGACAATAGGAGAATCGTACAGGCAAATTTGGCGTCTTTTCAGGGATCTTTGGGTTTTCAGTCCCTTTTGTCATTTGACTGGAGCGATAAACAATCATGTTTCCACTGTAGGGATGTGCACACATGCTCAAGTGCTCAGTTAATTTTCCTATGTGCCGTTTGAGCACTGAAATCACTCTTCAGGTATTTGCTAATGCTGCATCAAGGAAAATTAGGGACAAAACAGATTAGTGAAAGTTGGGCTGTATAATGGTAATAATGATTCCACGGTGTTTAGAAACAGTGCCAGTGTTCAGAAATTGATGATGTGTCCACTTTATAGTTTACGTCTGAGCAGCCAAACACCCATCAAAAAGATTTTATGTGCTTCTTACGAAACAGGCAAATTGTTCCATTGATGCCGGTTGCGTTCCAGGAGAATGGAGAGTTTTTCATTCAGGAGCTACAACTTTTGAGTGCTTTTGCACACAGCTGCAGTTTTGCACTACTCAGTTTTAGCTGCTTTTGGGGATCAGCTCCACACAAGACTACCTTCAATTTTGGAAAAGTGAAAGTAGCACCAAGTGCTTTACTGCATTATTCAGCAGCTGGAACTTGGTAGAAGAGTTTTTGGAGAAGAGAGACCATCTACTGCTGCACTGGTTAGCTCTAGTGTTAGTGTTGTCTCATTAGCTCAATCAAAGCAGCCTCTTCTGCTCAAGGGCAGTGACAAATATTTCCCCCAGCTGCCTTTGAATAATAGTGAGACTTTCCAATTGTGCACACCTGTGAGCTGCTACGTTTTGCGTGTTATGGCATATAAATATCAGGTGAAAAGCCTGAATATCTGTTCATTAACTCGTACAGATACTTCACCATCTCCCGTTTCACTGACCCACAGTAGAGACATGTTGAAATCTTTGTACTTGTACCTGCGGCTTTAGGCAAGACTTGTGTGCTCAGACCATGTAGATCGACCGATAAATTTATGACTGAATTTTCTGGTGTCAGAAATTTGTGTGACGATGAGGATGACCTTCCCATCGTAATGCCCTATCATTTTGCTTGTGTGCCAACTAAAATTTTTGGGGAAGTCCATGCGTCCCATACTGTCAGCTTACCCTAGAAGTTTATTAATGATTGAGGGATAAGGAAGGAAGAGCAAATATTCTGCCTTTTTATCTGCAGTTCATTAAGAAAAAAGTCAGTTTGTTTTTTTACATTAATGTGGTTGGGGAATGAGTGCTCATTCATGAGTTAGAGATACTAATCTGTGCTTTTCTGTTTGTAGATTTGACATGAAGATGAACAAAAAGCCCAGAGCAGTAAGTACAGCTCAGTTTTCCTTCACTTAAGTATTTATTTGTAACAAACTGGCTTTTTTTCAGTCATTTTTAGAGCTTGTACGATCATTTCTGCCAGTTGTCTAAAATTAGTCAGCGCATATTTTCCATATAGAAAGTTTAAGTAGAACCAGCCTAAATAGTCTTACTAGCATAAGTGAGCTCCATTGTAATGGTAGTATTCAGACTACTTATAGAGTGAAGATTCCTGCAGAGTAAATGCTTTTAACACTATTTCCAAAAGTATTCACTCACCCATCCAAAACAATGAGTTCAGGTGTTCAATCACCTCCGTGGCCACAGGTGTATAAAACCAAGCACCTGAGTGTTTGTGTGTGTAGCTGTGACAGGTTCTTGAAATGACTCAGAGCATGGAAGCCCAACGAAAGCCACTGAAGAAAAATGTAGCTGCATAATAACAGTGATGTATCCCGTGATAATTCAATTAATGACCGCATGTTGTAATTGTGATTTGCTGTCTCATAATGAGATCTTATGTTTAATTATGGCTTTGATCATTTTGATAATTGACTTTCTGTCTCATAATAGAGATGTTGTCATTATTATGACCTGAAGCATAATAATGATACCAGATGACTTCATATATTATTGTAGATTCAGCACACCTGTCTCTCACTTTCAGGTGCTCTTGAAGGTGTTCAGGTGTGTTCGAGTAGGGTTGGAGCTAAACTCTGCACAGTGGTAGATCTCCAGGACTGGGCACTCCTGACTTGTCATAATTATAACGTAGCATCTCATAATAATAGCTTACTGTTCAGTGCCTTACAATGTCTTAAATATAGCTCAGCACCACATAATTATGGATTATAGTTGTCATTAGGACTTCATCTCATAATAATAACTTGCTATGTTATGATTGCAACTTACATTAGTCATAATTGATTTAACATCCCATAGTGAGGTTTTACTTTCTCGTGATTATGCTTAAGCATCTCGTAATGAAGTCTTACTTTCTCGTAATGATGACCTGCTATCTCATAATTATGACGTAGAGTAATAGTTATGTAGCATCTCCTAATAAGAACATTTTCTGATTATTAGGATTCTTATTTGTAATTATTTTTATTATGAGATACAAAGTCATTACTGTGATAATACAGCCCTTTTTTAAATGGCAGAAATGGACTTTCGTCCAGAGCACCTTTTTAAAGATTTCTCAGTTTCTTAAGTGGCTTTAAAAAGCCTTAATTACTGTGGTGGAATCTTTGAAAGGCTCTGCCTGTGAAGTTATTGTTCAGTTTATTGGTAGCTGATTAGTTGATATCGTCCCATTTTATTTAATTATTTTGACCAGTTGTAATGTAAAATTGTTGAAATTAAGAGAAAATGTTGAAATTAAGAGAAACATCGTTTTCCCAAACATGATGTTTCTGTTTTGCTGGCACATTTTGTCCACCGTCTCAGGAACACTAAATATTGTGTATTGTGAAAATGCTGTTTTGTGATTTTTAGATTTTCACCGTTTCGTCCACCCTTACGCTGAAGTGGACTTTGTCTGTGTCTAGAGGAGACGGGAGTTGTGTAATGTTGGCGTCTCCGTCCTGCGTGTTTCTCTGTTTAATGTAACTGCATTCGTTTGGCAGGACTATTCAGCTTGATGGTTACCACAGAGAAGAACGGAGTGTTTGACCCGGACTCTATCTGGACCAACACGCAAACAGAACCACAGTTATTCCCATTCCCATTCGTCATGACTCCCATCAGCCATTACAGCAGCAGCCAAACTAGTGCGAGCATGGAAAACGCCCTCCTCCTTCCTCTTCTACCACTTCTTGTGTCTTTTATGTTTCATACATCTTTGCCCTTCCAGATCACAGGGGGAGGGATGTGCTCCAGTTTACAGTCCGGTTAGCGCCTCCACATTTCTGCCCTCGCTGTACAAAAACCTTCATTTTTATCCATTCGCAGGTACAAACAGTTACGTCTGCATGTTCTCCGTGTGAGAATTGAACTCATTTCCATACACCTCATCAATGCCTATTTCCATTATGTCTGGTTATCTTCTGTGTTTGTGATGCTGCTGCAATCGAGAAGTTTCCAGTAACTCTTCAGCTAAAAAAAGACACGAGATTTCCTTTTGGAAAATCTATTACCTTTTGTTAAAATGTGTAGTTAATGTGAAAAGTAAGAGTCTTCTCATTACCATACTTGGTTTTTTTTTACTGTACGTTTTGTTTTGAATAAAAATGTGATTCAAAAATACATTTTCTAGTCTTTTAGTTTCCTTTTAAGAGCTATAACTTCAGTCATTTTTAGGAAATGTTATAACCGCTATTAAAAGCAAGTTTCTGTTTCTTAAAGGAATAATTTTGCAAAAAATCCAGTTTTCCCAGTCTTCCAATTAGCCCAGATTTTTTTGACCGTGATGTTTTCAAGCTAGTTGTTCAGTTTAGAGCTGGAGGTCAGAGGCTAACATTGCTAATAAACACTGGACCTTAATAGTCACCCAAATAGTTTCTGCTAAAATACATCCCCAAAAAACTCTCTCAACCTGCTTAAACGTCATGGTCTTGTGGTTTGGGGCACAGTATGACTTACAGCCTGTATCGGTAACGTTTTCGTTTTTATAGTTCACAGCAAGTCGTTCTTTGTCCTAAACCACATCGAGACTGCATAAGCTTAATGATGACCTCGATGCAGTTTGAGCTGGTTGAAAGAAGTTTTGTTGATGTTTTTGCTGAAATTATTTGGGTGTCTGAGTTCCAGTGTTTGCGATGTTGGCCTTGCCTGAACTAATGAAGCCAAATTTAGACTCCAGGCAACTCAGCCGATCAACTGCATCTGAGATAAGAAGGACATTGTGTAAGTTTGTACTGATTCAGGTCTTAGTGGGCTGAAAACTGACAAAGCTGATAACGGAGGCAATCTGAAAAATTCTTGGTAACAAAGTTTATAGTATGTCGGCTGCAGCATGTGCCACAAAATCAAACTGAGAACAGTTGGTCATACAAGGCAACAACAAAGTCTGTTGTTGATTTATACTGTGGTTTGTAATTGTTAACCGCTTCAAAAACGGATGGCGTTCTCTTTTTTTCCAGCATCTTTTTTCTAAGTGATTTGGTGGTTTGGTATGAAATAATTCACTGTAGAGAAAATTGATTTCTTTACAGTGGTGGTGATGGGAACCAGGGTTCACCATGTCTACATCACTAGTATAGCCATTTTATTTACTATGCAAAACCACTAGTGAAAGTGTCTTCCGAGTGTTTGAATGTAATGTTGATGATGGTTGAAAATGTTTTTTCTTTTGCCTCACAATGTCCTGCATGTACAGTTAAAGGCTGTTAAAAATGTCTCAATTACCGTAAAATGATGTCTCAGACATCCAGCAGTGTCATTCATAACCCCTTCATGTAATAACTTTCTGTGAGAGAGCTTTCAGAGGAATGAATGCTTCAGACGTCTGGTTCCTATCACCATCGCTGTAAACTATTCTGACTGTGTGATTAGTCTCATTTTGCTAGCAGTAGAGGCTGAAAAATGTTGATAGTGACTGTTAGCTTAGTTTGAATCTCGTTGGTCCTTCTTTAAAAGTGAACCTCATTGCCCTTTAATAATAACTTATGATTGTTCCCAGGACCTAATAAAACATTCTCAACCAGCGTTCGTACTCTCTCTCTCGCAGTCGCTCCACTCAGTAGCCTAAAATTGTGGAAATTTGTTTAAATTGTGCTTTCGTGGAAGTTTGGTTTGGCTTGGGAGTGTGATTGAAAGCCTGTTTACAGAGAGATGATGAACGCTGGGAGCTTTTCTCCCAGAGGAGGAGTATGTGTGCCCCTCGCTTTTAGGACGGCACATACAGTTCAGCTGTGGAGTGAAGCTCAGGGCATGAGGAAAAATACCAGTACTCCACCGGCTTCCTCCTTACATAAAGAATTACTGCCTTTAGTGTAACGGGCTCAGCGTCCACTACACAAAAGAGGCCTAATGTTGGAATAAGTCACATTGTCAGTGGGGATTTTACAGTGATTGTTTTACTTGAATGACTGCAAAGCTCAAATTAACTTTGACAGTACTGTAGAAAAGTCAGAGACTGCCTTTCATGTACTTATTTTCTAGTCAATACAACCATTAAGTATAAGTTACTGATTTTAGGAGATATTTTGAGAGTATACAGGATTAACTTGCATAAATAGGCAAAAAAACAAGGAGTTTCTAAAACTGGAGTTGAAAAAAATGAATGAAATGAATATTTGAAATAAATGATGAAAGCTACAGAGAAAACGGGGCTCCTAACAACCACCTGGAAGACCTGGTAGACACCAACACTGTCCCCATCAGATAAACAGCACTGAAAGCATTCATCTTTGAAGAACATTTGTACCAGAACAACAAAACAATGAGGAACGTCTGAGATGTGGCTTATGGTTTTATGGTGGTGCAGCGTTCAGGAAAGACCAGGGTTCGATTCCCCGGCCGGGCAACAAGGGTCCTTTCTGTGTGGAGTTTGCAGGTTCTCCCATTTGTCTGTGTGGGTTTCCTCCCACAGTCTGAAGACATGCAGTCAGGCCAATTGGTCATTCTAAACTGCCTCTAGGTGTGTGTGCCTGTCCTGTGATGGACTGGCAACCTGTCCAACGTGTTTCCTGCACCCCCTCGTGACCCAGGAGGATAAGCAGCTTAGAAGACGAATGAATGGACTGTGAGAAGCAGAAAATGCTGAACCAACTTCTGAGACTGAACTTTGGTGGTGTGAAAAATATACCAGCAGGATTCTTTGAGAAACTGAAAGTGAGTCTCCTGAAAAGAACGGAAGCTGGAGTAAAGGTAGAGTGGACACACCGGATGCCAAAAAATCTGATATTTAGTTGTTGAGGCATGTGTTATTTTCAATTAAATATGTTTTCTGCTTTTTCCTCACAATGAAAAATGTGTAACTTGTACTTAATGGCTGTTTTGACTAGAAATAAATGAAAGCTGGTTTTTACACAGTATTTAAATAAAGCTGGTATGTGTATGTTTACCATCATTTTCAACATTTTTATATTTAAAATGTTTTAAAAGCAAAATAAACACAATTTTCTACCACATTTTTCATGCCTGTTAAAATTCCAGAGTCCTGGACCTTAACTGCCACATCAGAAACGCTGTTGCCAAACTAAATTGCTCTACTCGTCTAATAAACAAAGAAACCCACGGAAAATAACCGTCTATTTCGCTCTCTTTCCATCAATGAGGTCCCAGAGAGTGAGTGTTACTATCAATAGTAATATTTTATTAGTTGCATCTTTTTTAGAGTCTTGGCTGGTTTGCAAAACTTTAAATAAGAAAACAGAAAATGTTTTAACAAATAAAATACAGATGCAACAGAGGAAAATTACCCAGAAGCCTCAAAGGCCGTTAGAGGTTCTTCTTGAACAGCTACACATCCTTTCAGAGCCATAGCGCTGAGTGGTCTTTTTACAGTGGAAGGATGGACAGAAGCACCTGTGGTTGTGAAGTGCTGTTTATCTGATGGGGACAGTGTTGGTGTCAACCAGGTCTTCCAGGTGGTTGTTATCCTTGTTCAGTCATGGAGACTGTAGCTGTTTTATCATGGAGCTTTGTAATTACTTTTTGAACCATTTTTTTCCCCAAACTGTTAATGTTTCTCTTTAGTACCTTTTGGTAACACATTCTTTTAAGTTACTGGGTAAGTATGTGGTACAAGCTTCAAAGTACTGTGTCATTATTTTAGAAAACAAAATATATAAGCACAAGGCAATAGGAAATAATGTGAGTTTGTATTTACTACCATATTACGCTGGAAAATGATCAGATTATTACATATTTTACTTTGTACTTTCTTCAGCTTAATATCTAGAACCTATTTGGCACTTTAGACTGTCTTCCACATTTTTGAAAAGGGTTCTATATAGCACCAAAAAGGGCTCTTCTACTGATAGAATCTTAACACTAACAATAGAAGAACCCTTTTGGGTGCTATGTAGATTATACATAGATACAAACCCATCTACAGCACATTCTCCATCAGTTTGAGCAACAATTTAATGATGCAAAGAACCCTTTAATCATGCAAATGTTCCTTTGAGAGTTCATGGTTCCATATAGAACCATGTTCTGTGCTAAAGAGTCCTTAAAGCTTAGTGTAGCTAACACTTAAAACTTGGGGGGGGGGGGCTGTAAAACAAAGTGTTACTGAATTACTGACTGACCACCCCAGAGTCCACACCTCAACACCACTGAATGTGTTTGATTGCTTGGATGGCGAGCAGCTAATGTTAAACCAACTTCTAAGACTGAAGACTTTGGAGGTGTGAAAAATATCCCTGCAGATTCTTTGGGAAACTGAAACCGAGTCTCCTGAAAAGAATGGAAGCTGTAAACCTTGCCTGATACTGGAAAATGAAAGAAAAGTGAGTTTGGGAAGTGTTGAAGTGTGAAAATGTTGAAGTTTTGGAAAAACTAGTCTTGGTACAGAGAAATGTTTGGTCCTCTGAGGATTAGCCGAACCCTCCAGCTGAGCATGTTACTGTTTGGTCCTCTAGCCAAGAGATGCTTTGTGCCTTTGATGCAACCTCCAGTCCCTCAGGGGGCAAAAGCTTCAGCTCTCTTTCATATTTCACTACGCCGGGTCAGCAGCGTCCCACAGAGGAGTCATGAGAATTTATGAAGGAAAACACCACAGTGGCCCACATTAGGCTCAGCGCTAATTTCATTATGAAGCCCGGGAGGAGCCCAAGCGTAAGAACTATATGAGGCCTAGGAAGTCCAAAGAAAGTGTTTTTATGTCCAACCTGTAGTCGTGTTCTTTGCTGCTTTGGTACACAAGACCTCTGTGAGCTGAACGGGGTCATGTGGGGTCAAAGAGGGGACAAATGACGCCAAAGCGAGCTAAATGGGGCTGAACCGGGTCAAGCAGGGCAAGTGGGTCCAAACAGAGTCGGGCTGTTAACATGGTGACTTCAGAAAATATGGTTACATGGAGCGTACAGTGACTGCAGCGCTCGCTCTAAATTTCTCAGCAGGTCTGTGTGGCGTCTGTTGAATGTAGTTGTTGAAATCGTTGTTATAGGTTTTACTATAACAGAGGGAAACTGCAGGCTCTGAAGATCTGCTCTGTTCTGATATGTTCTCTTCTGGGTTCTCCTCCTCTGTTAAGTTCTGCTATTCTGTTCTGTTCAGCTCAACATTTCTCTTATTTTCATTTCTGTTCCATTCCATTCTGATCATTTTCTTCTGTTGTGTTCTATTTGGTTCTGTGATTTTCTTCTGTTGTGTTCTATTTGGTTCTGTGATTTTTCTTCTGTTGTGTTCTATTTGGTTCTGTGATTTTCTTCTGTTGTGTTCTATTTGGTTCTGTGATTTTTCTTCTGTTGTGTTCTATTTGGTTCTGTGATTTTCTTCTGTTGTGTTCTATTTGGTTCTGTGATTTTTCTTCTGTTGTGTTCTATTTGGTTCTGTGATTTATCTTCTGTTGTGTTCTATTTTATTCTGCTCTATTCAGTTTTATTCTGTTCTATTCTGTTCTGTTCTATTCAATTCTTTTCTGTCCCATTCTATTTGGTTCTTTTCTGTTGTATTCAGTTCTATTATGTTCTATTCATTTAAAAACAGTTTTTTCTTTTGTTCTATTCTATTCAGTTCTATTCTGTTCTTTTCGGTTCTATTCGGTTCTGTTCTATTCGCTTCTGTTCTATTCTGTTCTGTTCTATTAATTGTAAAAAGATTTTTCTTTTGTTCTATTCTGTTCAGTTCTATTCAGTTCTGTTCATTTCAAAACGATTCTGTTCTATTCCGTTCAGTTTAATTCATTTCAGTTCTGTTTAATTCTCTTTAGTTCGGTTCTGTTCTGTTGCATTTTGTTTTATAGTATTCACTTCTGCTCAGTTCTGTTCTCCTCAGTTGTTTTTTGTTCAGTCTCACTCTATTCTGTTCTATTCAAATACATTTGTTCCAAAACGCTTTTTTGTTTTTGGTAAATAAATAATAAATTTTAGAAATTGTGGTGTCGTCAGTTTTCAATGGCAAGGCTGACATCACTGGCCTTTTTTATCAGAAAACCACCTTCACCTTTAAAGGCCTTCAGTCTCTTCCTGCGGTACATTACTTTATTTAATACCAACAGCTCCTCCTGCACAAGGACTGGCTAGTAGTTCACACTCAGTAGTTCAAACTGGACATTGGGTGAATCTTCAGTGTATGTTGCTGTCAGTTCAGTTTATGAGTTATGTGCCATTATAATGAAGTGTATCTTAATAAGGAAAGAACCAGAAGTGCCATAACAATAAAAGCCCAGTGACTTTACTCAAATATACAGTATGTATATGGCACAGGCCTCAGAATTTGTCGATAATATGCTGTACTGATGTTAATCAATGTGGTACACTGCCATGCAAATGATGACAATATCTACGTTAAAAGTTCCTTTTGCTTAGTGTAAAAACAACTACAGTAATAATAATAATAGTAATAATAATGATAATAATAACAATAGCAGTGCCGCTTCCATTTTCCACTTCCTCTCAAGCGTCCGGCACCGGACACCATTAATCAGGATGAAAGGGTGCCAACCTGAAGACTGTTTAAGCTTAGCCTCCCACTCCCAACCTCAGCCACCAAGTCATGTTTTAGCCTCGTACGCCCTTTTTAGGGCAAAGAATCCGGGAGGTGGGCATCTGGAGAGCAGGATGGATAGGAACATTTTACAAAAAGCTGCACGTTATCCAAGACAGAGGACTTTCCTCCATCACCTTATCAGATGTGAACGATCGCGATGTCACATAGTTACCATCGAGTTTATATAACGTTAAGAAAGCACAGATGGTCACTGGTGGGAGAAGCCAATATTAGAGTCTCTTCCTCCTGATTTAAGTTTAGCTTTGCAGTCGTTTACAGTGAGTCAAACCGCGTCCTGTCTTTCTGTTCAGCCTCGGTGCACGATGAGCCTTCACTAGGCCCTTTTTTTGCAATTTCACACGAAAGCACACAAATTCAAAGCAAGAAAAGACATTTTGATGAAGAGTTTTATCATTTAGGAGTTAAAATGTGTCATGTTTTGTTTTTCCACATAGAAAAAGTGTATAGGGCAGCCTGTAGGCTACATTATCTTAATCAAAACAACAGCGTTTGGCTTTAAGATTTAAGAAATCGCAGCATTTTTACGATAGGCACAGAAAAATGTTACACAGTGCAATAACAGTAATAAAGACAAAATAATTAATGGCAAGTGCAACATTATTGGAATAAATGTAAAGCATGGCTGATTATATAAGCCTAAACAAAACAGACAAAATAACTGTCGACAGTGATAATATGCCATGTTAATATTATCATGTATGTGTTAATATACATTATGTATGTAGCATGATGTCAATATTAACTGTTGCGGTACAATTTTAAAGGGGAATTCCAACAACTGTTCTGCAAGATTTCTGCATAATTCAGGAGTTTAGATGTAAACAAACTCATTCAGAGTGGTTTGATGTGAAATGGTCCATTATAGAAAAAAAACATACTGACTCAGGTTTCTTTACAGTGGTGCTGATAGGAACCAGACGTCACAATGTCTACAGCCATTTTATTTACTGTCCAAAACCACCAGTGAACCTACAAACAACACGTATCTAATATATTTTAGGCCCAAATCCTCTATCATAAAACGATGTAAAACATTGGAAGTTTCTGTGATGTAGCTTTTAGAGGCATTAAACTCTTCAGACGTCTGGTTCCTATCACCACAACTGTGAACGGGTCTGACTTAGTCAGTTTCTCTAGAATGTAGCATAGACACCACTCTTAATGGCTGTTGTACATCTCTACCATTTACTTATACAGAACTTTTTAAAAGTCCCCTCAAAATTCCCCTTTAAAGCTTCACAAATAGGTAGATGATTATGATGTATATGCACTCAAATGTTGCAAACAGAGTCCCTCAGCGGCACATTAACAATACTGAGGGACTTTGATAGGTGACCGTACAGGCTGAAATACTTCCAGCTCAAAGGCTGAGTAACTATGTGTGGCAATAATAACGCATGATCTAATCTCACACAACTTTCTAGGGCAACTCATGCATTGTTGAAATGTAAATTTCCTGCTGGAATGTGTTCATTCAAACTCCCAGAGCTCAAAATGGGCTGCATGAAACGAGTGACAATGGTGTTTTTTGTCTACTTTGGCCCATAGGTCCACGTTCTGAGCCGACACAGTTTGATCTGGGATGTGAAACCGACCAAACGGCGTATTAGTGTATTATATATTTTTGAGTTGCTCACAGCACTGTACAGATAAAACTGGACAGACTATCTTTATAATAAACACACAGCACTGTGCAAAAGTCTTAGAGGGGTTTAAAACTCTTTATCTGGGCCGTAAGTGGGTTTTTGCCCGTACAAACACTGTGTAGCATTTGAATAAATATAAATAAGCGTAAATACAGTAAAGTTATTAGAAAGTTAGAAGAACATAGGTTTGGTTTCTGACTTCTCGCTGCACTCCAGCCATCTCATCGGTTTGGTAATTTCATCAGTAGCACCTGACTGAGATACGGGACGTCCTGGAGAAGAGCTTTGGGAACGGGTAAACTAACTCACACATACCAAATCATATTTATTGACCTGCATATTTATTTATTTATTTATTTATTATTGATTTAAGGTCAATTTTTTAAACAAATAAACGTACCGCCCAGATAAAGAGCTTTTCTATTTTCTCAGATGGCCAAAGACGTCCGTACAGGGGACTTACAAATATAAATGTGCATTTCAAATAGTAAAGCTGATTAAATAAAGTGAAAAAAACTAAAAAACCCAAAAATATAGAATCAAATCAACTCTCTCCTATCTGTCCTACCACATCCACGCTGACATAAAGGCTACAGACCTCTGACGTTTTCATTATTGTGTATTGGGCATTACGCCCATGTAAGGAAGTCGAAGTCTAAGCTGGTTTTCTCTATGAGAAAAATCAACAAATGAAAGTGCTGCTGTCGCCCCCTGTGGTAGACAAAAGTGCTGCAAGGCCGATAAGTTTCACAGTACGGATTTGCCTCCAAGCATTAACAGATCATCTGAGTTATGAAGTAATTAAGAGGCAGAAATATCAATATTGTTCCCAGCCAGCTAACACTGCGGCACACCGGACTGACATCAAAAGACGGACACCATCTGACCAAAATACCCCAAACAAACCGACAAGCTTTGAACACTGAACACGGTAACTAACTTGCTTTGGCAGATTCAGACTACAGTCTTAGCTGATATTATATAACAATGTTGAAATTTATGAAGAAACTTATTTTCATACAAGATCATTTCAGTGTGCAGAAGCATTAGCTTGTTTGCAGCACGCATATAGCATTTTTCATACTTTGGCTGCTAAAGTACCTTGTAATTCAAGGATCCAGAGACAATCCAGCTACAACTGGGACAAAAACATGGGGGCTGAAGCATTTTAGTTCACCACAAGACTCGGCAGTGGCAACAGCATCGTTTTTCTTATAGAGAAAAGCAGCTTTAAACCAGTGTTCCTGATATGGGCATGACTCCGACTGCAGAGTGAAGCGAAGGTCGGTCAGTTTTGATGCTTGTAAAGCTGTGTTTTAGTTGTCGTTGCAGTCTTTGCAGAGGATGTTCGCACCGTTAGGGAAAAAGCCAGCTCCAACCAGAGAGATGGAGCATCCGGAGCACTTAAAGCACGACTGGTGCCACTGACGGTCCTCAAAGGAGACGTACTTTCCATCACCAAAGCCTGAGAGAGAGAGAGATAGAGAGAGATAGAGAGAGACAGATGGATAGACAGAGAGAGAGAGAGAGAGAGAGAGAGAGAGAGTGTGTATGAGAGAGAGAGAGAGAGAGAGAGAGAGAGATAGAGTGTGTGTGTGAGACAGAGAGAGAGAGAGAGAGAGAGGGAGAGTGAGAGAGATAGAGTGTGTGTATGAGAGAGAGAGATAGAGAGAGATAGAGAGAGACAGATAGATAGACAGAGAGAGAGAGAGAGAGAGAGAGAGTGAGAGAGATAGAGTGTGTATGAGAGAGAGAGAGAGAGATAGAGTGTGTGTGTGAGATAGAGAGAGAGAGAGAGAGGGAGAGTGAGAGAGATAGAGTGTGTGTATGAGAGAGAGAGATAGAGAGATAGAGAGAGACAGATAGATAGATAGAGAGAGAGAGATAGAGGGAGAGTGAGAGAGATAGAGTGTGTGTATGAGAGAGAGAGAGTGAGAGATAGAGTGTGAGAGAGATATATATATAGAGAGAGAGAGAGAGAGAGATAGAGTGTGTGTGAGACAGAGAGAGACATAGTGTGAGAGAGATATATATAGAGAGAGAGAGTGAGACAGAGAGAGAGAGACAGAGAGAGAGTGAGAGAGAGACAGAGAGAGAGTGAGAGATAGAGTGTGTGTGAGACAGAGAGAGAGATAGTGTGAGAGAGATATATATATAGAGAGAGTGAGAGAGACAGAGAGAGAGTGAGAGAGAGAGTGAGAGAGTCAATGTCAACAGTATCTTCAGCACATCATATAAGTGATCGTAAGTGGCAGTGTTTACTATTATTCTGTTGCAATACACATTATACACATTTACTGTAATTATTATATGTATGTTATCATATTATGTAATTATCATTAAGACTTTAAAGCAATAGTTTGGGCAAAAAACAAATCTATTGATCTCTTTGGTGTTTGAAGCTTTTCCACCGGAGCTATTAGGCTAATGTAGCTTGGCTAAAGTGATGGAAACTTATGTACATCAATTAGCATCATATAAACTGTATGTCTAAGGCCCGTTTCCGAGACATGGATTAAGCCTAGTCCAGATTTTAGCACCAATGGTGAATCACGACTTAAAATACTTTTTAGTCTAAGGTTAGACTTAGTCTGTGCTTTGAATAATACCTAGTATGCTGAGAAAGTGACTTAACAAGAAAAAGAAAAATAGAGGTTTGTTCTGACTGTGAACCTTAAATCAGTTTTTCCAGGTGAAAAGTTGGTATTTGTACCTTTTCATAACCGAATGCTTTAAACAGAACAGTAGAATAAAAGCCTGGAGGCGAGGCGGGGTGTGGAGTCAGTACAGCTTAGAACATTATGGTTCAGTTATGTTCCCTGACTAAAGGTACTGAGATGGACCCTTGAGGGGACCACCCCAGAGACAAGAGGGGTCCTGCCCCAGTGACAGTTTAGTACCTTTATTTCTGAAATAGGTGCCAACATCATATTTGGAGAGGAACTGATACACAGGAAAAACGGTGAGATTGTAGAAGAAAAGCTTAAATACATTCAGAAAGAGCCCTGTGCACTGATTCTCTGTGGTGTCCTGACAGACACGGGAGGTGTAATCTGACCCAGCAGGGCTGAATTACTGAGATGTTGCTTCTGACCGCTTGACAGAGTGAAAGAAGAAAAGAAGGCCTTGGTTCACACCGTTCACAGCCAGCCCACACAGTCGGACTCTGTTAGCCAGTGCGGAACAAAGCACAAAAGGAATTGTCTGAGACACACACACACACACACACACACACACACACACACACACACACACACACACCATGCACTCATTTCCATGTACTTACACAACCCATATTCATTCTACATTGCTCTTTATTTAATGTGTCCCCTGTGGTCCTCTTGTAAATTTATGTAGGTTTATGCATTCAGTACAGTTGTATTTTACTTTTGCATGACAATCAAACTGGCTGTTTCGTTACTGTGCCTTTAAGACTGATTTATGTGAATATCATGATGTTTAATGCAATAAACATTATGTTTTATATGTATCATATCCCTGTTGTCTGAAGAAAACCTTATATCTCCAAAACGGTAACGTTACAGGAGAAGGAAAAAAACCTTACTTTTAATGTAAGTCAATGGAACCAGACTTCCTTCAAAGTCATTTTGGGGCGTTTCTTTAATTTACTCACAACGTAAACGAACAGCAGTGGTTTTCAAATTATGTCAAAAACTGAAAAACATCAAAAATGAAGATACAAGGTTTTCTTCCGACAACAGCGAGATATATATAAAAGAATGAATAGGTAATTAATGTCACACACACACACACACATACACACACCAATCAGCCATAACCTTATGACCACCTCTTTGTTTCTACGCTGATTGTCCATTATATCAGCTCCACTTACTGTATAGCTGCACTTTGTAGTTCTACAGTTACAGACTGTAGTCCATCTGTTTCTCTGATACTTTGCTAGCCCCCTTTCACCCTGTTCTTCAGTGGTGAGGACCCCCATGGACCCACACAGAGTAGGTAATCTTTGGGTAGTGGATCATTCTCAGCACTGCAGTAACGCTGACGTGGTGGTGGTATGTTAGTGTGTGTTGCGCTGCAAACACACATATATATAAAGTTCCTACATTTAACAATACTAAGCCCTATATGTATTATAAGTATATATGTATATAGTTGTATGCAAAAGTCTGGGCACCCCAAAAATGATTTTGTTTATAAGTGAACACGTCCTCTGCAGAGAACACACTGCTCACTTTTATACACAAATACTGTTTTTTTGCTAAATGTAACACTTTGGGACATGAATATGTCATTTGATCAGGGGTCTGTATGTAATAATAATAATATGGCATGAATATGTTACATATGTAATATGTAAATACCTGTCTGTCTGTCTGTCTGTCTATCTATCTATCTATCTATCTATCTATCTATCTATCTATCTATCTATCTATCTATCTATCTATCTATCTATCTATCTATCTATCTAGTCATAACATGTGCCGTGTGTTTTACATGTACTATATGTATTTGTGCGTACATAAAAGTAAGCTTCTAAGTCTTATCTTAAACCCAACTCTAATCTTAATCTCATTAGCTGAAAAGAAAGCACTTTACAAACTCATGCGCTCTGTGCTGCTCCTGAAGGTCAGTTCAGTTTTTCTCAGAAAGAAAAAAAAGTTATCCTGAAAATGTAAGGAGAGGAACGTGTGCACTGACCTGTGATGGCCTTGTTGCAGGCGGAGCATTTCTGAGCGTACAGGCTGCTGAAGCACTTGACGCAGTACGGGTTCTCTCCCTGAGAGGTGAAGGGCTGACCAGCCAGCGGAGCCTTACAGCCAGTGCACAAGAAACACTCTCTGTGCCACGGCTCGTCACGGTATGTCACACCACCCTGCACCAGGACCTGCACGTCAACAACAATAAGCACACTGAGCCCCTGCAATGTAAACAGTATATGTGCCAAAACAAACTTTTGGTTAAAATCATATAAGCATGTTGTGGCATTATTTAGTGTGCTGTGTTTAAAATAAAGGGGTCACTAAAATGCAAATAAAGCATAGTTTGACTTTTTAATGTAAAAAGATAAACGATTAAATGATAAAAATAAAATAGAAAACAAAATAACTGATAATCCAAAAAAGAGGGAGGAATAGTTATTATATGGATTAGCATTGTGTCACGATTGGCCTCTCCAGGTCATCCATGTGCTTGTGTTTACCTTTTGGTCTTGTCCATGTGCTTCCTTGTTTTGTTTCTTCTCTGTTATTCCCCCTTGTTTCTAGGCTCCACCCTTGATTATTTTCACCTGTGTCCCATTAACTGTGTGTTCCTGTGTTTAGGCCTTGTGTTTTCCCCTGTGAGTTTGCTGGTCTTTGTATTGTATGTATTATATTGTTTGGTCTTGTTTCTTCTGACTTCTGTTGTGTGTTTAGTCTGTGTTTATTTTCATCATGTCTGTTCCCCGATCTGTCCGTGTTGGCTCTCTGACCCTGGACCGTTTTGACCCTGAATCTGTAACCTAATAAATCTCGCTTCCCTTCGCACATGCGTCTGCCTCATCATCGCTCCCCCGCTTTACACATTGGAGGGACTAAATTATCGCCAGGATTTTACACTATTTATCACATTCTTCACAGTAAAATACAGTATATGTGATTTAATTGTGATAACACAGCAAATTACTGTAAGGTTCTTATTGAGCTGTACCACACAGCATTCTGGGCTATGCCAGAAACCTTTAAAAACAACCTTTTAAAACCTTTTAAAAACAAAATTTGTGTTTTCTTTTTCCTGATGATTCAGATTTTGGTGTTTTAAAGACTTCTGAATTTTTATGCTTGATTATTTACTCATTTTTATGCCTTGATTGTTTAAATCCTGGAGCTCCACAGAGAATAAACTTACGTTCGCACAACTTTTATTTCCATTAACATATTGAAACAAAATAAAACATAAAATGCATCATAACTTTGGCACAGGCCATATTTTATATGTGAAATTCAGTAAATAAACAGTATGTTAAAACGTTCTCTGCAGGGGATGTGTTACGTATTTACACTTAGAAAATCAACACGTCATTTGACCAGGGGTGCACAAACTTTTGCACAGAGTTGGATATGGCCATTTCTACTGGTCCATTCATCATATATTGTTCACACAATGTAAATGATGGCTGGTTTTCTCAAAGAGTGAACAGAAAACACAATAAAGAAGGAAAAAAACGGTCTTATTAGGTTTTCATGACAGTGATAGTGAGGACAAGCTATCCAAGTACATTCTGCACACCGCTCCACCGGCACGCTGTAATGAAGCTGATGGCTTACGAACTGTCTGCAGAGTATCCTAGAAGAATACGCGAAAGCTTCTCTTTTGGATCCGAACATCCAAACACAGAAAGATCACCTTCAGCGGAGACAATAACATTTGGAGAGATGCTGGATGGCGGCGCCATTAATAATAATAAACTTCACTCATATGGCGAATTCTCACTGTGGGCCCAAAACCTCAAAGTGCTCTCCATAAAACAGACTATAAGTTGGTTTTAAGTGGTTTTAACACTATTATTCAAGTAAAAATCCAATCACAAACATGCAAAGGCAGAACAATTAAAGCCAAAAAAGGGAAAATCCTCAAAAGCTCACTGAATAAAATGTGTGTGTGTGTGTGTGTGTCTGAGTGAGTGATGATAGGAATGCAGGTTTTATTTATTCTCTATATGTGAATGTCTGTCTGATACTGTGCTCTGTGAGCTCCTGTAACCGAAACCAAATTCCTTGTATGTGTAGCATACCTGGCCAATAAAGCTTGATTCTGATTCTGACAGGTATGTGTGTGTGTGTGTGTGTGTGTGTGTGTGTTACCTGTTTGCAGTGCGTGCAGCGCGGAGCGAAGCGTCCCTCATAGCAGGACACGCAGTAATAATCATCTTTATCAGGGATGAATGCCTGAGAGCCCAAAGACTGTTTACAAACACGACACACAAAGCACTCCTCATGCCACGTACAACCACTATACTCCAACTTCCTCGATCCTGAGAGAGAGAGAGAGAGAGAGAGAGAGAGAGAGAGAGAGAGAGAGACACAGAGAGAGAGAGAGACACAGAGAGACAGGGAGACAGAGAGAGACAGTGAGCGAGAGAGAAATATTATTAAAAATGTTTAGAAAGAATAACTTCAGATTCAATATTTGATGATAAAAAATAGATAAATAGACAGACAGACAGACAGACAGATAGATAGACAGACAGACAGACAGACAGACAGATGGACAGACAAACAGACAGACTGACCACCCCAGAATCCAGACTGCAACACCACTGAATGTGTTTGATGGTTTGGATGGTGAGAAGCAGAAAATGTTAAACCCGTTTTTAAGACTGAACTTCGGAGGTGTGAAAAATATCCCTGCAGATTCTTTCAGAAACTGAAACCGAGTCTCCTGTAAAGAATGGAAGCTGGAATAACACAGTTTTTTTTCTAATGCTGTAAAATGAATAACTTGTACTTGATGGCTGTTTTGACTGATGAGTAAACGAATGAAAAGTGGTCTCTGACTTTTGTGCAGTAGTGTTTATTCCACCCTGCTTTGTGATGAGGAGGCGCTGGGCAGTCAGAGAAGATGTGAAAGTGGTGGTTTGAGGTGGTTTGTTGGATCTTTATGAAGCTGATAAAGTCTGCGATAGAGCCGAGCGACTGAGGCACGGCTGCTTTACAGTCATGGTGAACAACCATTAAAGGAGTGATCTCTGACCTACAAAAGCACCTGAGATCAGCCCACACAAATATGAGCTTTTCCAACAGTCTGATCTGACATGCAGATACTGAGAGCTTTACTTACAGTTTCACTGCATGCACACGAGAAGGAGGACACGCTGGAGGAGATGAAACAGCTGATGATTCAGATTTGGATAGCCTAGATATGTGCTCTATGAGTCACAACAGGTCACTTCATCTTCACCTGCCATTATCATTACCTTCATCATCATCATCATCATCTCTCTCTTTAAAACTACAGGCTAATAATTCAGTTATTAGTCTTGAACATTTTATTTAGCATCTCCTCTAAAATTATTTAGTGTATATTGTCCATTATTTACTGTCATTCTGTATCGTAACCTATTCAGTATCTGCAAAAATTATTCATTACTATACACTACAATAAATTATTCAGTGTTAACTATAAATGATTCAGTGTCTACTGTAAATGATGCATTAAGTACTATAAATTATTCAATGTTAATTATAAATGATCCAGTGTCTACTGGATCATTACATTGTGGAGCATACACTATACTGGCAAAAGTGTTCGGTCGTCTGGCTTCACACGCATATGAACTTGAGTAACATCCCATTTTTAATCCATAGGGTTTAATATGATGTCGGCCCACCCTTTGCTGCTATTACAGCTTCAACTCTTTTGGGAAGGCTTTCCACAAGGGTTAGGAGTGTGTTTATGGGAATTTCTGACCATTTTCCAGAAGCACATTTGTGAGGTCAGACACTGATGACGGATGAGAAGGTCTGGCTCACAGTCTCCGCTCTAATTCATCCCAAAGGTGTTCTATAGGGTTGAGGTCAGGACTCTGTGCAGGCCAGTCAAGTTCTTCCACACCAAACTCGCTCATCCATGTCTTTATGAACCTTGCTTTGAGCACTGGTGCACAGTCATGTTGGAACAGGAATAGGCCGTCCCCAGACTGTTCCCACAAAGTTGAAATTTTCCAAAATCTCTTGTTCTGCTGAAGCATCAAGAGTTCCTTTCACTGGAACTAAGGGGCCGAGCTCCACTCTTGATAAAAAACCCCACACTATAATCCCCCCTCCACCAAACTTTACACTTAGCACAATGCAGTCAGACAAATATCGTTCTCCTGGCAACTGCCAAACCCAGACTCGTCCATCAGATTGTCAGACGGAGAAGCTGATTCTTCACTCCAGAGAACACGTCTCCACTGCTCTAGAGTCCAGTGGCGGCGCTTTACACCACTGCATTCCATGCTTTGCATTGTGCTTGGTGATGTAAGGCTTGGATGCAGCTGCTCAGACATGGAAACCCATTCCATGAAGCTCTCTACGCTGTTCTTGAGCTAATCTGAAATTATTTGGATGGGTGACTTTTGGCAGTATAGTGCATTTGCATAACTAAGTCACATCTGCAGTGTAAGACATACCACATACTGCACAGACAGAACGAAAGAATATGCAGATACTCAGACAATAAGTCACCCAGCACAGCCTCAGGCAGACAGTCTGATTAAAGAGAAATGGGCGTATTCTGGATGGGTAATGTGCTGGGTATGTACATTGACAATGATGTGATACTGACATAATCACTGTATCAACATTACATCCCTCAGATACAGTGACACAGGAAACAGAGAGAACATACCCACTAGAGCTACTCATCACCATCACTATCATCATCATCATTTTCATCATTGTTACCTCCCTCCCAATTCTCCTCTCTATGCTCCACCCACAGATGAGTTTCAGAGCTAGTGTTGACTTGCTATTGAGATTTTTAACAATAAACATCTGCTTCCCCTACAACATAAAAAACCCCATGTTCTGTCAGCTTGGATGAGATACAGACAATAAGAAGTCAGGGTTGGTTTAGCATGTTAAGTTCTTGTGTTATTTTTGTGAAAAAAAAAAGTGATATATTTTCTTGCCGAGGCTTCTGTGTACTTTTCTGTTAAATATGTTTTGCTTCTTTGCCTTGATATAAAAAATGAATAACTTGTACTTATTGTAAAAGTTATGGAAATAAAATAAATGAAGGATGGCCTCTAATCCCATGGCCCTGCTAGTAAGAGCTGCAGAGATCAGTTCTTACCCATGCAAATTCAGACAGGAATTCAGAGGCTCTTCTGATAAAAATTGTCCTTCCTACCTGTGCAGGTAAGCTGAAGCCCTTGGGCAAGTGAGCTGATAGAAGCCCTGCAGGAGTTTCAGCTCTAATCACGCCGTCACATCTGGCCCACACACCCATAGACACTGCCACGCCCGCAGCTAATCGCCTGCGGCTAAAGCGTTAAACTCTTTTAACCTCAGTTCTCACATAATTGCATGTGCTGTATACTACGCTCGAAGTACAGTGTTGGGCTTTAGCAGATGATTGAGCAAAAGGCACCATGTCCACAAAAACAAAAATAGAGGGCCTAGTACGGTTCCCTGGAGAACACCTTACATAACAGTTTATACATTGTACAAAATGACCACCAGTAATGTAGGACTTTAACCAGTCAGGAGCTGAATTAGTAATGGCAACAGCAGAAAGACAAGAGAGAGAAACATATTATTGTTTATTGAATCAAAAGCTGCACTTAAAACTAGAAGCAGGGAAGAAGTGGGTACCTGGCATGACGGTCTTGTTGCAGGCCACACATTTGGAGGAAAACTCGCTGCAGTAGCAGTCGTTACACAGCAATGCCTCATTCTGGCAGACAAACGGCTCGTCAGCGAGCGAGCGCTCACAGCGAGAACAGCGGAAACATTCCTCATGGTAGTGCCTGTCATCATAGTACAGCTCCTACAGGAAAACACAGAGACATATATAATAGTACAGCTCATACAGGAAAACACAGAGACATATATAATAATACAGTTCCTATAGGAAAACACAGAAACATTTACAGTGGGGAAAAAAGTATTTAGTCAGTCACCAATTGTGCAAGTTCTCCCACTTAAAAAGATGAGAGAGGCCTGTAATTGACATCATATGTAGACCTATAGTACAGTTCCTATGGGAAAACACAGACATATATAATAGTACAGCTCCTATAGGAAAACACAGAGACATATATAACAGTACAGTTCCTATAGGAAAACACAGAGACATATATAACAGTACAGTTCCTATAGGAAAACACAGAGACATATATAATAGTACAGCTCCTATAGGAAAACACAGAGACATATATAACAGTACAGTTCCTATAGGAAAACACAGAGACATATATAACAGTACAGTTCCTATAGGAAAACACAGAGACATATATAACAGTACAGTTCCTATAGGAAAACACAGAGACATATATAACAGTACAGTTCCTATAGGAAAACACAGACATATATAACAGTACAGCTCCTATAGGAAAACACAGAGACATATATAACAGTACAGCTCCTATAGGAAAACACAGAGACATATATAACAGTACAGTTCCTATAGGAAAACACAGAGACATATATAACAGTACAGTTCCTATAGGAAAACACAGAGACATATATAACAGTATAGTTCCTATAAGAAAACACAGACATATATAATAGTACAGCTTCTATAGGAAAACACAGACATATATAATAGTACAGCTTCTATAGGAAAACACAGAGACATATATAACAGTACAGTTCCTATAGGAAAGCACAGACATATATAATAGTACAGTTCCTATAGGAAAACACAGAGACATATATAACAGTACAGTTCCTATAGGAAAACACAGACATATATAATAGTACAGCTTCTATAGGAAAACATAGAGAAATATATAACAGTACAGTTCCTATAGGAAAACACAGACATATATATTAGTACAGATCCTACAGGAAAACACAGAGACATATATAACAGTACAGCTCCTATGGGGACACATACAGAGATGTATGCAACATTATAGCTCCTATCGGGAGACGTACAGGGACGTATATAACAGTATAGCTCCTATCGGGACACATTCAGATGTAAGTAATAGTACCGGTCCTATGGAGACACACACAGGTGTATATAATAGTACAGCTCCTATAGGGACACACTCAGAGACATATGTAATAGTGCAGCTCCTAAAGGGACACACAGATACGTATATAACAGTTCAGCTCCTATAGGGACACATACAGAGATGTAAATAAGAGTAGAGCTCCAATAGGGACACATACAGAGGCCATGTAAACCCATTCCACGTCCAGTACATACATGGGTGTACATAATAGAACAGCTCATATAGAGACACACACAAAGACGTATATAACAGGACAGCTCCTACAGGGACGCATACAGGTGTATATAATAGTACAGCTCCTTTAGGGACACACTCAGAGATGTATTTAACAGTATAGCTTCTATAGGGACACATACATGTACACAACAAGGCGTATATGACCTTTCATTGTCTGCGTAAAATTCTTTCAGCAAAGAGGTGCAACGTCAGAAAGACCACTTCTTCTGTGTATGTGCAGCTGACTGGGCGATTAGGAGAAGGCTTTGCTCCATCTCTCAGAAAGAAGCCAGGACTTTATTTACACTGTGGAGAGAACACTGCCTCTGATAGTGAAGCCTAATCTCTCCGCTTTGCTTACATTCTTCCCAGAAACGAATGATGCGAGTTCAGGGCTCCCTGTCCCGAACCATGTGAGAGACAGCAGCCCCTCGTTACAGGGGGCCAGCGTGACACTGAGCCGTGTAAACACAGATAGAGACGCTACGTGACGGAAGATGCCGTTAGGGTCCCAGAGAACATGAACCAGAACTTATCATGCTCCCAAAGAGAGTGAGAGAGTGGGAGAGAGAGAGGGAAAACGAGTGACAGATCGAGACAGGAAGAAAGAGCAAGGGGACAGTTAGAAGGACGAGGGGACACAGTTCACATCAGTTAAGCGCTGTTTATACTGGCAGTAAAAAGAATTATTCAACCATTTTTGTACTGATCACTGATACAAACCAAAAAACATAATGCAAAAAAGACACCATGGGTCAGTTTCCCAGACAGTGATTAAGCCTACACTCTTAAAAATGATGGTTCTTCAAGGGTTCTTTAGTAAAGAAAGTGGTCCTATGTAGAACCATGAACATTCAAAGAATGATTAAAGGGTTCTCTGCATTGCTAAATGACTCTTCAGATTGGTGAACAATGTGCTGTAGATGGTTCTGTATAGAACCGTTTTGAAAAAGGTGTAATTACAGTAGTTTATACTGTAATGCGTTTTACACGCTTAAAAAAGATGGTTCTTCAAGAATTCTATATAAAACTATGACACTCAGAGAACCCTTTATATGTATGTATGTATTTTTCCCAAATAATGCAAATAAATGGATCATGTTTTAATGAATTAGCTACAGTAAGGAAGGATAGTCGGTGATGGTCATCCTCACAACTTAATGCTCCCCCACCACTTGAATTACAGCTAAGTCTCTGCACCACACAGTGAGAGAGAAAGGCTGTGAGGAAGAGAGAGACAGAGTGAGAGTCAGAATGAGAGAGACAGGCAGTGAGAAAGACAAGTGAAGCAGGCCAAAGCAAACAGTATGTTTTATTTACTGCAGCAGTGTCCCTGCAGCTCCATAACTCAGAGCCGTGTGTTTGTGTGGCGTCGACTGGCGTCCCTCCCTTAGCACACACACACACACACACCGCCCCATCACTGCTGTGTTTGGGGTCACTGATCTACACTCTGTCTCCTGGGGTCACTCACAATGATAGAGACCCTGCCAACACACTGCACAGCCAAGCTCCACAAAACAGGCCCCCGAGGGGGAAACTGGAGTTTATTCCTGCCTTTGCTGGGTGTTTCTGTGTCTTTCAGTGTGATTGGAGCTGAAAGCTGCTCTGCTTCATCTCACCCAGCCCACCTTATCTTAACATGAGAGTTTGGCAAAAACGTTACATTTACAGTTTTTCACTTTCCTCACTCAAAAAACGAGACCCACCTCCACAACAGTGCTAATTTCAGTTAGATAAGGTAAAGTAATGAAATACTTCTTCCACACTTGTTCTACATAGAACCGCAATCTCTCAAAGAACCTTTTGTGTGATTAAAGGGTTCTATGCATTGTGAAAGGCTTCTTCAGATTGATGGAGAATGTGCAGTAGATGGTAGAACCATTTTTGAGAAAGGTTCTATACAGCACCCAAAAGCGTTCTGCTAGTGTGACAAGCTTGACATCATAACAATAGAAGAACCCTATTTTTGGTGCTATTTAGACCCCTTTTGAAAAAAGGTTTGATATGGCACGACCTTTAGCACGTTCTTCATCGATCTGAAGAACACTTTCAACATGCAAAGAACCCTTTAATCATGCAAAGGGTTCTTTTAGTGTTCACGGTACTATATAGAACTATTTTCTGTACTAAAGAACCTTTGAAGAACCATCTTTTTGAAGTGTGTAGTAAAAAGCATTACAGTATAAACTACTGCAATCAAACTACAGCTACTGACGTCAACATGACCACACGCTTTCATCGTCCCCACAAAGATCTAAATACACATACTCTGGTCAAATGACACGCTTTGTTGGCTTTCTAAGTGAAAAGAAAGTGAACACGTCCTCTATGGAGAACACACTTGATGCACATCCTCCCGGCTCTGACGTCTGCAAAGACTCCATTTCCCAGAACTCTCTGGGAGATCATGTGACCCATGAACTTCCTCGATCCACCAATCAGTGCTCCAGTTCACCCGAATGCAAACCTGCTGCACCTGTGATGTTATGTTATAAGACTGGCTGTGGTTTAGTATATAAGCTCAGTCCTTAGCATAGAATAATTGTGAGGTGTTGCTTCTCTCCATAGAGCCACTGAGCGTTTCTGTCTGTCTTTTGCCTTCTGTGTTTCTTGATGATGTGTTCTTGGACTTTTTGTTTCGTTTTTTATGTTCAATTCAGCAAATGATCAGCACTAATGCATTAAAACGTACTGAAGTGTCTCGGAGTAAAATGGACTTAGACTCCGTTGACACTGCCTCTGTCTGAGCTAACTGGAAACTAAACTTTTTTCATTGTTGACTATCAGCAAACCCTTGGACAGAATTAATAAAGGGCTTTCTATATTTGTTTTAATGACATCTGTTCACTGCTGTTTGAGGAGCTAACTGATCCTTCCCAGGATGGCTTAAGGAGGTATCAGTGGGGACCAGAGTGCAGAGTGTAATGCTATTATTACTGCACTCTCACCTGTTTTTTTACCTGATTGCTGCTCAGTTCATATTCAGTTGACGTTTGGTGGTGATTCTGAACAGGTTTAGAGCACAACGGGACAGAGTATAAAAACATTGACATTTACTTCCAAAAGTTACAAGACAATGCAATGATAATGAATGATATTTAGGCTACACACACACACACACACACACATATACATATATATATATATATATATATATATATATATATATATATGTATATAATTTTTTTTTTTTTTATGTTATGTTTCACAAAATATACTGTAAAATCTTAAGGAAGCCCTGATGAGACCAGAGAATTCAGACCAGGGAAGAACTTGCGAGGTTCCGTGTTGAGGAGCGCTTGCTCTGTATTGTCCTGTAGGAGAGACTCATTGCTGTTATGTTGGTTACACAAAGTACTAAATGCAGGGGTGTCAATGACTGTGACGTGGCTTTGTTAAAGATATAGGTTTTTGATATAGATTTAATGGGTTATTATTTTCTTACATTAAAATCCCATCTTATTACATACTAAGATGTATTGTTCAGTGACTACAGCGGCTTCAATGCACACTGGCTGAGCTGTTCTTAGATTATGATAGTGTGCAATAAAACTTTGGGCCTGCTTGTGGACCTGGGCCATTTAAAGTGTTGAAAGTTAGATTTGTATCATATTTTCAGTGTGAGGTAATTAGACATGTTACGCTAAGACACAAACACTGACCCGTGAGTTGTGTCCGATGAGCTCCTTGCAGCCCTGGCAGATGCTGGCATAGAGGCGATCATAGCAGGGGACGCAGTGAGGCACGTCATCCACCTGGATGTACTTCCTTCCGTACAGAGACTCCTTACAGTTCTCACAGTTGAACTGCTCACTCATCCTGACCCTGCAATGCAAACAAACATCTTCCTACCTTACACCATGATTCATTGATCTGCAGGTAATCAACGATTTCCAGTCAAAATTGATGTTAAGTACAAGTTAATAGAGTGTTCTCTGACTTTCACACAGCGCTGTATGTACTTATGTGTGGCCAGAAATAAATTTGTGGGCAATTTTAAATAGAAATATCCAAAAATAGGCTCAGTGTACTGTTCTCATTGTCTTTGTTCCCAGGCTGTGTAAACGGCTCCTCCAGTCACATCTGTGTGTTCAGTGTATTTACAAAGTTAGTCAGATTTGTGCCAAAATCAGCAGATTGAATTGGGGTGAAGTTTGAGATTTTGTGGAGCAGTGAATCATTTCCCAATGAATTGTAATCAGACTGAATCAACGTGAACTCAGAGATTTACAGCCCTACAGTTTAGAAAACTCACTCAAGTGCTTGCAGCTTTGAGACTCTTCAGGCTGAGTGCTGAACTCTCAGTATATAACAAAGTGCCTCACTGTGCTGTAATCACACGCCAGTCTCTATCCATTTGTTATTAAACCTATTCAGTTTCATCCGGCTGCAGGGAGGACATGGGCTCATTATCATTATAGAGAGAGAGAGAGAGAGAGAGAGAGAGAGAGAGAGAGAGAGAGAGGGAGGGAGGGAGAGAGAGAGAGAGAGAGAGAAGAGAAAGAGAGAGAGAGAGAGAGAGAGAGAAGAGATATTAACTTTTAGTTTATGATACAGTTATTGATTTTGTAACTGAATAACTATTATAAGTTATTCAGTTACTGCTATAAATCATTATATATATATATATATATATATATATATATATATATATATATATATATATATATATATTGTCTCTGTCCAAAGAAAAAACACAAAATAGTAACTTTACAGGAGAGCGCAAAAACTGTCGTGACTTTCAATGTAAGTCAATGTAAAGAGATTTTGTTTCAAGTGATTTTAGAGCATTTCTATTGGTCTCTGTGTCATGACATTTTTACACAATGTAAAGGACAGCTGGTGGGCTGAAATGATGTAGAAAAATGAAAATTGACAAAAATGGACACACATGGTTTTCACTGAACAGCAACAATATAAATATATATACTCATTGGTTGGAACATGCAGTCACTGGTGGTCTCACTGGACATCAGTAATGACAGTTGGAACTGTGTTCAATGTGTAGAAATAAAATAATAGTGAACTGAATTATCGCACTGCAAAAAATGTGAAATGATCGTAAATCTAGTCAAAATATCTAATATTTCCTGTTTTGTGATGCTTGTGGACTCAATCAAGTTTATTTCTAGACATTTATTACTTGTTTTAGGTCATTTTGTTAAGTAAAATTATCTCACTATACGGGCAGATTTCTTAAAACAAGCAAAATTATCTGCCAATATATTGAGATAAATGTACTTAAAACAAGTAAACAATGTCTATAAATAAGGTAAATAATCTTAAATTATGCTTACAAAAAGCTAAGATATTTACATTGTAAGGATATTTTAACTGAAATTCACATGGAGTTTTGCACATGAGGCACTGTTTTAGCGTAATGCGCTGCTTTTAAATGAACAAAAAAACTTTCTTTAGGGTCAAATTAGAGGCATTAACGCACACGCAAACTAATGTGATTAACTGCGATTCATTGTTTGATAGCCCTGGTGTGAACGAGGAAATAGGAGTCTTTGCGTGTGAGTATTAGGGGTGGGTTGCAGTGGTGGGACTCTGTGGGTATCAGATGTTCTAGCGGAGGAAAAAACAACATGGAGACAAAAAAAGCCTTTCACACGGGCTGCAGAAGGGAGAGTTACACTGCTCTGAACTGCTCTGAATGCTGAATGCTTTTCTTTCCCCAGCTGATTCTCTATCTCTATATCTGAATGTCAGCTATCATTACCGTTATACACGACTCTCGTTAAAGAAAACAGATGCATTCTGAAGAAAAGAAAGCAATACAATGCATCCAAGAGTGAAGGAGGCCTCATGCATCCTTTATACAGTGATAGGAAACATGCTGGTGCACAGGGCTGATTCGGCATGCTGATTCATTTCACTCTGACCAATGTGAACGGGCACAACCCACAAGTCCTTCGTCCGAGTTTCAGAGGCTGCTGCAGCAACAAGGATTAAGCTGCAAAAACACATTTTGTATACAATTGTTTTTTGTGATGCCTTGAAAACTTTTGCACTTACACATACGTGCTTATTCAATCTGAAGGCAGTTAAGCCCCGCCCACACACACTGATGTTATAAGACGGGTTTCGACTTTGCTTTTTGAACGATGCACAATGCAGAGCAGCCAATGAGAACATAGCTCACTTACATATACATCCTTAAGGAACAGTAACAAATGCAGCCGTTTTCCTGTACAGTATAAAGGGAGGTTTGAAAATGGTCGTGTAAAAATGAAATCATGGCTATTTCATAGATAAAACCACACAAATGTCATGAGGGGACCTCAAAAGGAAAAAAGCTCTAAGGAAAGTACAGAGTTCAGGCCCTTTAGGATTCAGTGCTGTTGTTGCGTTGGCTGAATCAGGAATGTTGACCAGGTTATTTTGTCCACCAACAGCTCCCATGCATAGCAGGTAATATAATAGTCATGTGATTCTCAATACCTTTCTGGCTCACTTTATCTGGCTGCTCATCTTATCAGCTTATGTATTTTCTATTGCAATGCCCTCCGTGCTGGTCTCAGCTCATACTGTTTCTCCTCTCCAAAGCATATAGAACGCTGTGGCTCGTCCAGTCCCTGACCTCCCAAAGTTCTCCCATGAGAATCCTCTGCTGAGATCACTTCACTGGCTTCCTGTGGCAGCAAGAATCAGATATAAAGCTCTGGTTCTCATATTCCACGTTTCTATGGGCTCAGCTCCTCACTGCCTCCATTCTGTCACTGGAAAAACTTTTAAAGGCAGGTCAACTTGACATTTTAAGTCAACCTTTTGCACAGCTTTTTAAAATGTTCTCAACTTAGTTCAGTCAGATGTCCTCCTTATTTACATTTTTTCCCAATACTGCATCTAAGGGTCTGTATTCACATGGTTTTGGTGTTCTGGTCAAACAGGGGACGCATTTTAGAGAATAGCCTAAATGGAACCAGGCCAAAGTTTATCCAGATATAATCTGAACATGAAACACATGTTAATGCAAGGTGTAAACAGGCTCTAAGTTAGGTTTACAATATGCAGTCTAAGTTGAGCGTACTCTAAAACTTCCACCTTCCTTTGTGAAGCTAATCTAGCACTTGTATTGCACTTATGCAATGTCTTATATCAGTAACTCGCAGGTAGTTCGGACCCTATACTATTTGTTTGAGCTGGGATATACTCCCTATTAGACATCTACTGAGGGTAGGAAAAAAATATGAAAACAATGAATATAGTCGTCTCTGTAAAAGTGAACGCTTGGATTTTGTTCTTGGACTGTTATTCGAATCCCCCTCCAATTTAGTCATTGTGCAATCCCAACTCCCCCTATCACACAGGGCTCCTTCCTCAGGGGGTGAATGCGTCCCCCCTCATGCTCCTGACTACAGTAAGCTGATACTAGAATTCAAACTCTTGATCTCTTGCTGCCTCAGCAGGCAGTTAGATAGTAATGCCGCTCTGAAGAGGTTAAGTTTCATTAAGAAACAATGAATAAAATAATAAATGTTAAGCAACCTGCTTTTTTAATTATGTTGCTATAGTTTTTTATTTATTTGCCCATTTTATTTATTTATTTGAGTCATCGAGGTAACAAAGTGTTTTAATGTCAAATGCTCCAGTCTACAGAAACTTACAGTGGTGGTGATGGGAACCGGGGGTCACAATGTCTACAACACAAATATAGCATGAGTCTATGGAGTTGCTCATAGTGAATGTTGATAGTGATAGTGTAAAAATAGTGGTAACACTAC
The DNA here is from genome assembly GCF_015220715.1 of Pygocentrus nattereri. Lineage (NCBI taxonomy): Eukaryota > Metazoa > Chordata > Actinopteri > Characiformes > Serrasalmidae > Pygocentrus > Pygocentrus nattereri. The sequence goes on from NC_051221.1 coordinate 9,755,371, forward strand.
AAAAATGATTTTTTGGGGGGATTATTTTGTCACCCTTCATGTACCTCTCCACCATGAATGGATTTGAAATGTTTCTATGTCTCTATAACCATTTAATGTAATAACTTTCTGTGAAGGAGCTTTTAGAAGTGGTTGTCTGGTTCCCATCACCACCACAATGAACAATTCTGACTCTAGAATGCAGCATTTCATATCAAACCACTAAGTGGACTTTGTTTCCATCTTAACGGCTTAATTCTGACGAAAATTTTGAAGGATCTGTGGAATTTCCTATTAACCAACGTTGTGGCTCCTCAGTGAGGCATCTGTCTAACCACTTAGTCATCAAGAGACTATGAGTTTGAATTCTGGCAACATCTCGGCTCAGCATGGTCAGAGGTCCGAGAGGACCCCCCAGGCTGGGGGCACTGTGTGAAGGGGGGAGTCATAGGCTGGGGGTGGAAATTTGCAATGACTAATCTTGAGGAGGAATCGAGCAAAAATGAAGCAAAAAAGAAGGTTCGGCTTATAAGGAGGCAACCACATTCCTTATTTCCTCATTCCACACACCTATTTAAGATGCATTACTGAAAAAAAAGAAATGTTTGACCAAACAAAGCTGAGAAAATGAAAAGAAAAAAACCTAGGCAGAATATTTTCATTTACAGTGTTGAATGGAAGTGTTTAGGAGGTGAAACCACACAATGCACTCTATTAATAAGATGCCAAGCTGGAAGCACTTGTTTAAGACTACATTTTCTATGCTCCTGTTCTTTCTACTAGACAGCACTAAGATTGGCCGCTGACATAGACTTCTAGACTTGCGTAACTCTGAACAGAAGGTCATGACCCTGCCATTTCACTCACATGAACACAAACAGTGACTGCTGTGTTTGTATCTATTGTCTGGGAAGAATGTCCCAGATGTCCAGCCAGTAGCTAATATCTCCTCCTCTGCTCCATACTTACAAACCCAAACGTGGTGTGTTGAAAGTTCAGAATCTGCATGTTCCACAGAAGTTTTCTGCTTGTTTCATTGAGATATGAGTGAGAAACATTTGAGCAGAATGCAAGAAGAGGCTTTTTGTGGCACGTTCATCATGGGGGACCACAGTAACAAAAGCCTTCCTTCCTCTCTCTCCGCTGCTGAGGGTCACTCCCCGTCCCTCAAGTCCTGCACAGCTGGAAATGTGAGCTAGTCTCAAAGAGCTGGAGAGACTGGAGGAGCAGGACAGGGAGATGCAGAATGCTGAGACATTGGAGGTGAAAAGAGACCATATTAAGGCTATTTCTAATAGAATGGAATAAGCAGAACAAAAATATGCTCGAGCAAACTCTACACTCGCTGCCCACTACAGTAGAAACAATTACTGGCCACTTTTTTAGAAACGTCTACCTTCCACAAACTGGACAACACCTACCTCAGAAGTCCACTATATAGGTTTACAAATACTGACTATAGCTGTTGCTGCAAAATTGATCAGCCCACCTCTATACGGCAGATATTTTTTTGATGGTGGACCATCCCCAGCACAGCAGTGATACTGACATGGTAGTGCTTGTGATACCCTTCATGGTGGTGTTCACTGATGCGTTCATGGTAATGTTCATTGGAGTGTTCATTATGGTGTTTATTGTACAGTTCATGACAATGGGAGTGATGGAATTCATAGTAGTCTTCATGGTAGAGTTCATGACAATGTTCATAGTAGTGCTAGTACTGGTTCCAAGTAGTGTTTTAATGATCATGGTGGTGTTTATTTTAATGTTCATTGTGGTTTTCATGGTAGTGTTCCTTTTGGTGTTCATAGTAGAGTTCATGGTGGTGTTCATAGTGGAGTTCTTGATGGTCTTCATGGTGGTGTTCATGGTAGAGTTCATGTTGTGTTCATTTTAATGTTCATGGTGGTGTATATATTAGTGTTCACAGTAGAGTTCCTAGTAGTGTTTTAATAATCATGGTGGTGTTCATGGTGGTGTTTATAGTAGAGTTAATGATGGTGTTCATGGCAGTGTTCAGGATGGTGGTCTTGGCAGTGTTCATTCGATGTTCAACCATACAGACAAACTATAGTCTGTATACAGTTTAAACTCTCCAATCTACAAACTAACACATTCGATAAAGATTTTATATACACACACATATACACACACACACACACACACACACACACACACACACACACATACACACACACAAACCAGCATCAGATCACTGCTTCTTTCCACTCTGTATAAAACATTTACAGTACTATGTGGCTCAGACTGCACCATCATTTCAGGCTGTAAGTGCCAAATTCAGTGAAACTCTCTACGAAACGCACCCGCTGATGGAAGACAAGGACGTAAAAGTGATTTGTGGAGGTATCTGTCCTGCTCTGACCGCTCATAATGAGTCAGTATAGAAGCGCCAGGCTTTATGTGCAGCAAAGCAGCAGAACATTCTGGAAGGTCCCCCCTCAGTCTTCACTCATTATTATAGCCGTTCATGTTAAACAAAACAAGTTTTATGAGAAGCATTAGACAGAGGTAGGAATCACAGTCTCTCTCTCTCTCTCTCTCTCTCTCTCTGTCTGTCTGTCTGTGTTCTCTGTCTGTCTGTGTTCTCTGTGCTCACTTTATTTATTTCATTTTCAGATTTCCACATGAAAGGTGGGGACAAGCATAGACAATGAGAAATGATGTCAAAAAAGACAGACAGAGACACAGCAAGACAGAAGCGAGAGAGGGGCAGAAAGGAAGAGATATAGAGATTGAGAGAGAGAGAGAGACCAGAGAGACCAGATAGAGTGGGCGAGAGAGACAGAGAGAGAGGAGAGAAAAGGAGAGAGAGAGAGAGTGAGCGAGAGAGAGAGACCAGAGAGAGACCAGAGAAAGACCACAGAGAGTGGGTGAGAGAGACAGAGAGAGGAAAGAAAGAAGAAAGAGAGGGAGAGAGACCAGAGAGACCAGATAGAGTGGGCGAGAGAGACAGAGAGAGAGGAGAGAAAAGGAGAGAGAGAGAGAGTGAGCGAGAGAGAGAGACCAGAGAGAGACCAGAGAAAGACCACAGAGAGTGGGTGAGAGAGACAGAGAGAGGAAAGAAAGAAGAAAGAGAGGGAGAGAGACCAGAAAGAGACCAGATAGAGTGGGCGAGAGAGACAGAGAGAGAGGAGAGAAAAGGAGAGAGAGAGAGAGAGTGAGCGAGAGAGAGAGACCAGAGAGAGACCAGAGAAAGACCACAGAGAGTGGGTGAGAGAGACAGAGAGAGGAAAGAAAGAAGACAGAGAGAGGAGAGAAAAGAGAAGGAGAGAGCAGAGAAAGACCAGAGAGAGTGGATGAGAGACAGAGAAAGACAGAAGTGAGAGAGGGGCAGAAAGAAAGAGATGTAGAGATTGAGAGAGAGAGAGAGAGAGAGAGAGAGAGAGAGTGGGTGAGAGAGACAGAGAGAGGAGAGAAAGAAGAAAGAGAGGGAGAGAGAGAGAGAAAGTGAGACCAGAAAGTGACCAGAGAGAGTGGGTGAGAGAGACAGAGAGAGGAGAGAAAAGAGAAGGAGAGAAAGAGACCAGAGAAAGACCAGAGGTAGTGGGTGAGAGACAAAGAGAGGAGAGAAAGAAGGAGAGGGAGAGAGAGTGACAAGAGAAAAAGGAGAGAGGAGAGAGAAGAGAAGGAGAGAGCAGAGAAAGACCAGAGAGAGTGGATGAGAGACAGAGAAAGACAGAAGTGAGAGAGGGGCAGAAAGAAAGAGATGTAGAGATTGAGAGAGAGAGAGAGAGAGAGAGAGAGAGAGAGAGAGAGAGTGGGTGAGAGAGACAGAGAGAGGAGAGAAAGAAGAAAGAGAGGGAGAGAGAGAGAGAAAGTGAGACCAGAAAGTGACCAGAGAGAGTGGGTGAGAGAGACAGAGAGAGGAGAGAAAAGAGAAGGAGAGAAAGAGACCAGAGAAAGACCAGAGGTAGTGGGTGAGAGACAAAGAGAGGAGAGAAAGAAGGAGAGGGAGAGAGAGTGACAAGAGAAAAAGGAGAGAGGAGAGAGAAGTGAGTAAAAACAAGAAAGAAAACAGAAATATACACATACATATCTTTAATCACTTGCCAGTTCAGTGTAACTAATGCTATAAACTGAGAACGCAGCGTATTATGATATATGGTGTTTTGTAAGAGGTGATGAACGGTAGGCTGACAGAGTTCTGTCTAAAATGAAAGTCACTCACTTCCCTCTGTGTACTTCACTTTAACAAACTCATCGTCTATCCTCGTGACAGATTAACTCTCAGAGCTTTCAACTCCCAGACACTCACACAAATGCTGACCAGGCCCCCATCTGTCTGTCCTATTGTTTTCCTTCCAAACCCTTGACATTTTGTTCCATGTCACCCTGGCTGGCAGGATGGAAACAGAGCGCAGGGTGCCATCGTCCTGCTGGGAAAAGGCCACTTCTTACATAACTTTTTTTAAGGCTCCCTGAAAGGGGCACAGGTGTTTTTATAACCATAATCCTGTGATCATTACTATATGCCTGTTTAGTCTACTCGTTTGATCATGACGTTTGACAATGTGGGAGAATAGACAGAGTACTCGAAAAAGAGCTCATCTGGATGAACAGTATTCAGTAACTTACATAATGGATTCTGACAGTATGTCTCAACAACATCTTGCACAGTTTAAACAGTCCCCCCACCCCTTACACCAAACGTAGTCGATCAGTCAAGACATCCTGGCTGTAAAAAAACCCTTTAAAAGTTCTTGTTGGTTCCTGGTGGTTTTGTAATGTGTCCTGTTTTTTCTTGATGGGTTGATATCACATTGTAAAGGATGCTAATGGTTTAACATGTGTGTCAGGCTCCAGTCCTTGAGGGCTGAACCACTGCAGGCTTCAGCACACTGCCTAATTAAACACACCTGATTTAGCTAACCAGCAAATTAGCAAGGCCTTCGTCAACTGAATTTTACAGAGCTCTGCTGGTGACACCCCATATACATACAAACATCCCAATGGATGTCGTTCCCACACCTTACTAGGTCATGGTCACACATTAGGATCTTGTTCTCACGCCTTACTAAGTCGTGGTCATGCATTAGCATCTCATTCCCGTGACTTAATAAGTCGTGGTCAGACATTAGGATCTCGTTCCCACGCCATATTAAGTAGTGGCCATGCGTAATGATCTCGATCCCAGGCCTTATTAAGTTGTGATAATGCATTAGGTGGTTTAACAGATGACCCATAACCGCTTCTGGATATATTTGATGGTTTTCTTAAGGGGTCCTACAGAAAACTAGTGGTCTCTATTATCCCTTAAGCCATTTTCCATTAGAAAGCAAAATCATAAGGGTTTAATCCTAATGGCCAGTTTTTCAGGGGATGTTTGGTGTCTGAAGTTTGCTTCTTTAATTTAGCACTGAATGTATGAGGCTATTGTTGCTAACAACCCCGCTGGGAAAACCAGCACAGACCACTGGTTAACAGCAAAACCAGTGAAGTGTGTTTTTTCCTTCTCCTGTAACCATTTTGGAGATACAAGGTTTTGGTCCGACGGCAGCGATATGCTGGTCTGTGCTGTTTTTTTCAGCAGAGACGTAGCTTTTTAGCAATTACCATGTGCAATTGGCATGTCTAAATCACGGCACACTAGCTTCTCAACTCAATAGACTTGTTCATGTGATGTCTGACGTTGTATAACTTACTGTTAGTAATCTATACGGACATGAGTGGCTACTGTTTTTAGCTCTTTTAGAGATACTTTTGTACATATTTGTAGACAACAGTATGCCATACAGTGTCAGAGACCACAAATGCAAGAATATTTGAGATTACTAGACAGCTCAAAACCATCTGAGTCTAGTATTTGATGACTTACGCATGGAATTAGCACAATGGTAATTGCTAATAAGATAACATTGCCCTGCTAAAAAAAGACACTTAGGATCAAAACCTAACAAAAATACTTTTAAAAAATCTCCTATTTTGTGATTCTCAGGATGAAATCTGTCTCAAAGTAAAAGCAGGGAAGGTTCCAGTCATCTTTCAACACCTTCTCTCTGTCATGGTAATGCTCTGGATCACTGTACAAGTCTTGCTTGTTTGTTTGCTACGATCATGTTTCACAGCCTGTTCAGCGTCACTGTTCCGTCTGGGTCTCCTCATCTGGAAGGCAAGGCCGAGTCAGCCTGAGATCTGCCACAAGAATGTCTGTGTGTACGAGCTAATCAAGTTAAATTCCAGAGCATTTTTACACAGTTCAGCATGTCTCTACATGGCGCAACCGGAACAACATCAGAGAGCCTGCTCCTAAGTGTGTTCACAGAATGCTGCTATCAATTATATGATCTGCAGGGCTGCCACGGAATAAACAAACTTAGTTGAAAGGCCATATGACACAATCGTTTATGTATACGTCACCCCAGATCACTCCAAACCATGCTAACAGGTCCACACTAGCTTTGTTTACTAGTCATATGACACAAAGGTGCACATTTTAAAAGAAAATAATAACAAATGCAAGTAGAGGTCCATTTAACATTATGTACTGAAGAGACAACGCTACCAGGCCTCCACAAGCTTTCTGAAATGTTAGCATTCTCGTGTGATTTTTAGAGGACACTCTTTGGAAAGTAAGTCAGTGTTTATCTATGGTCTGATTGTCAGGCTACAAAAGGCCTTTGTTTACTAGTCACAAGACACAAAGGTACATCATTTAAAAGCACATCTCACCAGACAGTTGTTATGATTGAAAGCAAAACAGGCCTGGTTAGCATCATACAGGTTATCTCATGCTAACAGATTGCAACTTACCATCCTTGATGTGACCAAATTGTATAAGATAAGCTACGTGCCCTTATTACAAAACAAACAAGCTAAAAAACAACCCAGACACAAAGTTACACAAAGGCATACCTCAACTCAAAGCACTCATGTGCAAACTACTAAAGTCCTGGTTAGCATCATACAGGTGCACTCATGCTAACCAGCTAGCTTTCATTATTAGCAACTCCTGCTACCCACTTCAGACCAGCTGCCCACGCCCCAGCTACCAACACCTGCCTTGGACTAGCTGCCTGGAAAGCTACATTGAAGTTTCTCAAGGACTCCTAGCTATTACTACTAATACTACTGCTATTAATATTAGTAGTATAATCACTTGTAGGTAGTCTGACCAGAGGAGGATGGATCCCCCTTGTGAGCCTTGGTTCCTCCCAAGGTTTCTTCCTCTTTGCTTTTCCTTGCCACTGTTGCCCCTGGCTTGCCCACCTGGGGGCTTATACATTCTTGTTAAAACTTTGTCTTTTCTGGAATTCTGTGAAGCTGCTTTGTGTCAACATGTAAAAAAAGTGAACTTGTACAAAGCGCTATACAAATAAATTTGACCTGACTTGACTTTTATTTGAAGCAAAGCTAAGTGCTGATCTTCAGACCTGCAACAGCAAACTAAAAATGACTTTGTCACCTAGTCAAATTACACAAAACTACATAATCCAGCAAAAAAACAAACAAACAAAAACAGCCAAAACTCAGACATGAATCTCATGCTGGTCTAAGCTCCTATCCTGGTTTATGCTGGTCTAGTGCTGGTTCAGATCACTGTTGCCAGAAGAAAACCTTCTATCTCCATTTTTGTTGTTTTTCAGTTTCTGACATAAATTCCCAAAAATGACTTGGGGAAGACGTCCGGTTCCTTTGACGTACATTCAAACAGTCAAGTAGGTTTTTTCCTTCTGTAAAGTTCCCATTTTGGAGATACAGGTTTTTTCCCCCCAACAACAACATGCTAATTTTGTTGGTCCTTCTATCAGGGATATTAAAGCTGCATTTTTCTCCAAAAGCATTCAAGTGAACACTTCCAGGGTCCTTATTAGCCTCATACAGAAGAGCTCATGCTAATGGGTCTCCATAAGCTTTCTTCCATCATTAGCCACGATAGCGTCCTTGGCTGATGTATGGAGCCTGTTCTTTAAAGGTAATTTTCCAGTGACATGATTTTCAGTACATATTTTAAAGGCATACTTCCCCCCAAAGCACAGAAGTGAAAGCTACTAGGGTCCTGCATAGCATCATATAGATAAGCTCATGTAGATATGCTTCATAAGCTTTCTTTAATCGTTAGCCATGTTAGCATCCTCAGTTGATGCATGGAGAACATCTTAAAGCATACATACAGTACTATTATATTATTAACAAGTAAAATATTAACAAGTAAAAGCTACCCAGGGGTCTGGTTAGCACCACACCGATGAGATCATGCTAACAGATCCCCACAAGCTTTCCTTCATCGTTAGCCACGTTAGTGTTCTTGGCTGATGTGTGGAGCCGATTCTTCTAGAGGTGAGCTAACTGCCAATTCATGACTGATTTAGTGTGGGTTAGTGTGCAGAAGCTAATCAAAACACAGGAAGGGTGGCTGTGTTCTTGTTCCACCCCATATCGTTCAGGAGCCGCAGATTTCCACAGAAACAGTGCAGCTCTGATGTTTAATGATGTGTTAAACCCAACCCAAGAGCAGAATAAGTCATCTGCGTTTGAATACGGCCACTGTTTTCGCTTAGAAGGCATGCAAGTCAGGCTAAATTCAGTCTTTATGAACTGAAGCCATATTCAGCTGAAATATATTGTGCCGAAATCTCGAGCATTGGAACAGTGTTCATTAATATGATTACTGTAATGAAGACTGTAAAGATTTATTTCTTCTATCTTCTATCTATCTATCTATCTATCTATCTATCTATGTATCTATCTATCTATCTATATATATATATATATATATATATATATATATATATATATATATATATACATATACATACATACATACATACATACATACACACACACACACATATATATATATCATATGAAAATCAATGGTTTTACAAGTCATTTTGGGTCATTTCTTTTTGTCCATTCATCATGAAATTTACACACAATGTAAAGGGTAATAGGTATTTTTTCAAAACAAGTCAAAACCTGAAAAATGACAAAAATAGAGATGCCAATGGATGCAGTGATATATATGTTGTAATGACTCAACACACCAGATGTACATTCAGGCAACAAACATACAGGCAAACATACTATTACCATATTCAACTGCACTTATAAATATATTTTAAATTATATTAATTCCATTTTGTCCATCTCGTAGGATCAGTGGACAATATAATACACAAGTGCCAGTAAATCGTCTGCTAATGCACTTTTAGAGTCACTACAGTGGCGTGTCAGTGGCCTTTAACTGGCCCAAAGTCAAACATGGTTCTTGCTGGTTTCAAGGCACATTTGCCGCCTATGTCAAACTTGAGGGAGAACTGATGATGAGTCCACTAGATGGTAAACATTAACTTTCGTGTCTTTGCTTTGGCTTTATTTCTGAATTATGGCTGCCTAATTAAATTCAGACTGTCATTTGTGGATTACCTGAGTGCGTAATTAAAGTGAGCAACATGTTTCTGCAAGCTGGTGTACAGTAAGTGTGCAGCCAGTGTGTTAAGGAAAGTGTGTGCTTGGATGGTAGAGTGACGCTCTACCTAATTAGCGACATAAGCAGCTGCTTAGGGTCCTGTGGCTGCCAGGCCCCCTTACAACTTCTAGGTTATTGCTGAATCGTTACATTGTTGACAATGCTCGAGTGAGGGGAAATAAAGTTACTTAAAAAAGAACAAACAAAGCTGCCCAGAGGAAAAATTTCTTCCTTAAGATTGTCTCAGAGAAATCATTTCTGATTTCTGAATAGTTTCTCCTAAACCACCTTGAAAGAAAAGAGGAGATTATCATCAGCATTTCACTGTGAGAAGTTCTGGTGATGAATGAGAAAAGTGTGAGTTCTCCTTCTGCACTGACAGGCTGATGAGAGGGTCCTGTACTACAGAATAGCGTTGTAAAAGTAAATGAGGAGATCTTACACTTAGTTAACAGTTAAGCCGCATGTCTGACAACATTTTGATTAAAGTGAGAAAAAAGAACTAAGCAAATAAAAAAACAAACAAATAAATAAATAAAATAAGCAAAAAAAAAAAAAAAAAACCCCACTAACCAAACTAAACACATTTTTGATGCCAAACAGGCCTTGGCTGATTGACTTCATTTGAAGTAAGAGGGAAAAGCGCCTACGCAGATACACGTAAATGAGCCTTTTTCCACTATAAGTGTACGTATGTTGACTATGCTAACGTGAGAGCCAGTATTTGCTTTGCTCAGACCTCACACAGACTGTTTTATTGTGAAAAACAATGCGTCCTCCCGTTCCAAAACCCCTTACAGACGCCTGCTGATGTTTACAGAACAACAGGGCTAAAATAAGAAAGCGAATGAAGGCACCAGCAGGCCGGACGAGTGTTCCTGCTCTGTTTTGTGTCAATAAAAGCCATTTCACATTGTTACTCCTGGCACATGAACTGAAACGACTGGATGCTAATGGTGCATGAATAAGTGTGTGTGCGTGTGTGTTGGTGTGCGTGCACACACACACGTGTTGGTTTTTTTTTTGTACATTTTCAGGACAAAAACATGCCCTGACTTTGTGGGAATGCCAGACAGAAACAGCACTAACGTTCAGGATCGACAGTTTTCCTAAAGTGCATTTTAAAAAAGCTATATGTTTAATGTTTTTTACAATGGAACGAACAAAACTGCTTCTCCTTGGTTATTAAAAACTCTCTACTACGGTTGCATTATGTCACCTATGTACTGTATACAGGTAATTATATATATATATATATATATATATATATATATATATATATATATATATAGATAGATAGATAGATAGATAGATAGATAATAAATCTACAGCTAGTCTATATGTCCCATATGCATACCATAATACCATACAGCCCTTCCTGGTCTTCCTGTCAGCTAACAGTTACTACAGGAATGCAGCTGTGGTCAGGAATGCAGCTGTGGTCAGAAACGCTGCGGTGTAGGATCACGCGCTTCTAAAGATGCCTCAAATAAAGGCCCAAACAAATGCATTCTTCCTCCACCCTCAGCCTAAAAACAGCACATTCCACCCATCCAAAAAACAGAGAGAGCGCAAGAGAGCAAGACAGAGGTGGGCACCACTGCTTACGCTGATTACTCACTGAGAAACATTCCTCTCAATATGCCAATTACTACACTAAGCAAAAAGTTATGTGCTTATAGTTTGTTCACACCACCTTGTTCAAGCTCACTAACGACGTGTTTGCGGGACACAAGTGGAAACTATTCCCACCCGATGCCAAAAGCCGTGCGGAGGTTGGAAACTAGCTCTCAGGGTGCTCAGTGCAAGATAAAAAAACACTAAGTGACATCATACGCTTGGATGGAAAGATGGAAAAGAGGACTGGGGAGGGGGGTGGAACATTACAGCAGGCTTTAAGATAGCTGGTGGGACCAAATGTCACTTTTAACCCCTTAAACTGCAGATTTTATTCAGCTATTAGTCCCACTATGTAATGTTAATGTTTATATCAATATTAATAGTAATATTGTATTAAAATTAGTTGGTTTCATTGTCTAAAGCAAGCTTCTGAATAGTTTTTAATGTCAGTTAATTTAGTTAAGGCAGTAGCTGTGTTGATGTAATACAGGGGTCTCAAACTGAAATTACTTGGGGGTGAGTGTAGTGTTGGTAGAGGGGGGCTGTAACGTCTGCATTCTCAGTAGATTGGTTTGATAATTTAATGAATTTCTTAATTCTGAAACCCTGTATCTACTGCTCTGTCATGATGAATCCACAAAGGCAGGTTTAAGTAACTATCGAGCTAAATTAGAATAACAACTAAGTTAGCTGAAGTTAAATCACAGCCATGTCTACTCAGTGTGCAGCATTTGTAGTCAGCCTAAGCTGATTTTATAGAGCTGAAGTTGGGTGACCAGCCACAGTGTCTGGCAGATGTATCTCCATTTTTGTCATTTTTCAGTTTTTGACATAATTTGAAAATGCCTGTTTCTCTTTACATTGTGTTAAATTCCACAATGAATGGACCAGAACAAATGTATCAACAATGACTTGGAAAGATTCTGGTTCCACTGACTTACATTAAAAGTTCTTCCTTTTCCTGTAAAGTTACCATTTTAGAGATATGAGGTTTCCCTTCAACATTATAAATACTTGCCACGGACTGTATGAAGCTGTCTCGTGGGATGGAACTACTTTTTTGTGGGAAAAAATTTCAAACATCAGGGTCGAATAGTAACAGAAGACATGTTATAGGAACAAGATACCAAAAAGTAACTTTATTTTATTTTATGTTAAAAAATAATGCCTGAAATAATATTTTAAAAGTTGGAGGCATTGGGTTGGGCGTTTGTCAGATCATGTTACTTGTCTTTATTTATTTGCATTTATTAACTGTTCAGTACCTACTATGAAAATAATATGCAACTTCTGTAGTTATGATGAACTGAAGTGTGGATCTATATAGAAACCCTGAGTTTAAGGTGTTACTGCTATAAAAAGTGTAGCTTTGATGTAGCTGACTTTATAACTAACTTTGATACACCACTGCTGTCTGTGGTCTGTCTTGGGCTCGGCAACTCCCAGAACCAGAACAGGAGAGTTATTCTGGATGTAAATGTTGTGTACCAGGGCTGACCCGGTTGTCTGAATGTAGACTGCAGCTGATTTAAAAAGCCCTTCTGACCTTCAAATGGTAGTGTACTGTTTTGGAATTGGCCAGTCCATGTTTGTGGACAGCCTAGGACTAAAGACGTAACCAGCTTTAATTTTGTCCAAGATACAGTTTATAAACATGATTTAATAAACATTGCCTAGCCAGTTTATTTGAAACACCTACTTTATACTATACACTTTATTAGAAACAGCCACACTGTACTTCGACTGACTTGTCACTTTATTAGAAACACCTACCTTGTGCTTCCACTCACTGGCCACTTTATTAGATACACTCACCTTGTGCCTCCAATCACTGGCCACTTTATTAGAAACAACTAACTTGTGCTTCCACTCACTGGCCACTTTATTAGAAACAACTACCTCGTACTTCCACTCACTGGCCACTTTATTAGAAACACCTACCTTGTACTTCCACTCACTGGCCACTTTATTAGAAACAACTACCTCGTACTTCCACTCACTGGCCACTTTATTAGAAACAACTACCTTGTACTTCCACTCACTGGCCACTTTATTAGAAACACCTTGTAGTTCCACTCACTGGCCACTTTATTAGAAACACCTTATTCTTCCACTCACTGGCCACTTTATTAGAAACACCTTGCACTTCCACTCACTGGCCACTTTATTAGAAACACCTACCTTGTACTTCCACTCACTGGCCACTTTATTAGAAACACCTACCTTGTACTTCCACTCACTGGCCACTTTATTAGAAACACCTACCTTGTACTTCCACTCACTGGCCACTTTATTAGAAATATCTACCTTGTGCTTCCACTCACTGGCCACTTTATTAGAAACACCTACCTTGTACTTCCACTCACTGGCCACTTTATTAGAAACACCTACCTTGTACTTCCACTCACTGGCCACTTTATTAGAAACACCTACCTTGTACTTCCACTCACTGGCCACTTTATTAGAAACACCTACCTTGTGCTTCCACTCACTGGCCACTTTATTAGAAACACCTACCTTGTACTTCCACTCACTGGCCACTTTATTAGAAACAACTACCTTGTGCTTCCACTCACTGGCCACTTTATTAGAAACACCTACCTTGTACTTCCACTCACTGGCCACTTTATTAGAAATATCTACCTTGTGCTTCCACTCACTGGCCACTTTATTAGAAACACCTACCTTGTACTTCCACTCACTGGCCACTTTATTAGAAACAACTACCTCGTGCTTCCACTCACTGGCCACTTTATTAAAAACACCTACATTGTACTTCCACTCACAAATAATATAATTTTAGAAAGACACTCTTTTCTCTTGTAATCAGACTAGAACCAGCACTGGCATCTTTACATATAATTCATAAGAATCCTGCCTTTAACCTTATTCATCCAGTCATTAACAGTATAGAACAGTGGCTTTGCACACAACTGTACTCTTCAACTGTATACGCATAGTGAAAATGCTTTCCATAAAGATCTGTCAACTCACTGATTACATAACAGAGGCTGCGGTACATAAACGGAATGGAAAAAGTTTAATAAAATGTTTATATTGCATGAAATACTTCAAGGCAGCCTGTGATGCTGTTTACTAGCTATATTAAAGCTCATCTGTCCTTGATCAAGGCTGTCTAAATGTTTTGTTATAACAATGCAGGGGTTAGATGTTCCCTTCAAAGCCACTTGTAACTACACAGTGTGTGAAACACATCACAGGACAGCAATGAGTGATCCCTACGAGACAGTTATCACTGATCTGAGGTCAGTTCGCATGCATGAAACCCCTACAGTTCGTTTGGTTATTTTTCACTTATAACTCTAACTTATAACTGAAAAAGCAGAAGAAGTCTGTGGAAAGTGCAGATTCTAAACCTCCAGTCAAAACCACATTAGTGCTTGTAAGTAGAAGAGATATTTTCTCATGATTTCAATTTCATGAAAAGTTGTGTATACACTTTTATTTTACATTGTCTGCAATGCATCTCAGTTATTAATGTGATAAATTACATAACCAACTATGTCATTCTGTTCATTGTTTCATTACAACTGCCAAGAGCCCACCTGTGATACAATAGCAGTGGCCTAGCAGCACCTTAGTAACGACCTGGGATACCATAGCAACAGCCTAGCAACATCTTAGCAAGCCCCTTGGGATTCCTTAGCAACAGCCTTACAGTATCTTATCAACAACCTGGGATAGCATAGTAAAGGCTGTGTTAGAAGCCAACTTATAAATACAAATTCTCTGTTCAAGAGAAAGTAGCAGAGTCAGAACTCTTCACAGTTCACACCTGCTATCCCAGGTTGTTGATAAGATACTGTAAGGATATTGCAAATACTAGGCAATCATCCCAGACAGCAAATAACAATAAATCAGTCCAGGTAACTGATGGAATGAGGTTAGATGGCAGTAATAACATTCTACCGTGAACATACAGTGTAGAAAGGTGCAGTACTATGTGCAGAAGTAATGCAATGTAATACACCAAATGTGGGGTAATACTGTATACAGTAAACCTTTGAATAATACACACACAATCTAAACTGTTTATCCTCCTGGGTCAGCAGGGTGCTGGAGACACACCGACATATACACTCACACATAGGGGCAATTTAAGGTCTCCAGTTCACCTGACAGCATGACTTTAGACTGTAGGAGGAAACCAGAATAAAAGGGAGTTAAATCAGTGTTAGCTGCTAAGAGCTCTGAAGGCCTGAGGGACGAAGCTGTTTCTTAGGCGGGTGGTGTGCTCTGTGCTGTTTCAGAAACGTTTGCCAGAGAGAAGACGGAAGAACAAGGCATGAGCTGGCTGAGAGGCATCCGAGGTGATGGACTGAGTCCTCACCGGATGCATAAACGCCCTGAGACTGTAGGAGGTCAGTGCCTATGATTCTGGAAGCAGTTCTGACAGTTCTTTGTAGGACTTGGAGATCCTGGGCAGTCACACTTTGATGCAACCCATCAGTAAACTTCTCTATAGTGCGGCAGTAAAAGTAAAAAGACTGCAACAGATGAATTAATCTCAAAGCTTTGTAGTCTGCTCAGGAAGAAAAGCCATTGCTGTGCCTTTCAAGGGCGGTGTTGGTGTTCAGGGACCAAGAGAGTGAGTCTGACAGCTGCACACCCAGGAATCTGAAACTGCTGACAATTTCAATAGGTCAGCCATTGATGCCGTTGGCATATGATACTCTCTGTTGATCCTGTAGTCCCACAATAAGCTCCTTGGTTTGGGTGACATTCAGGGTCAGATTATTGTTGTGACACCAAACAGACACTCATCATTATTGCTCATGAGTCCAGTCACAGTGATGTCATCTGCAAACCTGATTATTTTATTGTTGTGTTTGACCACACAGTGTCATGGTACAAGGTTATGTAAGGGCTATGCAGCACCACAATCTAATCTAATCGTCTGACGTTGAGCACATCAACTGCTAAATAGCAAGATCATGCAAGCGTTAACAAGAGCAGAGGTTAACATAAACCCATCAGTCAATACAACACATCCCTATAAAGCATGCGTAAACTCTTGACAAGCAAAACACTTACCCCAATGAAGACAATACATTATAATCAAACAGCTGAAATGTAAGTAATAAAGACAGCAGCAAACTTAAAAACCCAAACTGTCAGGCATTCTAAGCTAAAGCATACTGCCATGGCAGGTGTGGAAATTTGTTTTCTATTCATTTATGTCTTACCTCTGATGACTTTATGCGGTCAGTTCACAGATCACTACTGACGAGGATAATGCAACTTTTCTTTAACTCGAGTGCCTGACATTTTACATTTGTTGCAGGTCACTTTTACAGATCCCCCAAACACATCTTTTAAATATCTGCAGTTTAAAATGTAAAGTACATTAAAAAAAACACTGGCTCACTACTAAAATAAAACCTTGAAAGCTTGACTGAATTAATGATGGATAGTTGAACGGAAAGTGGTTTAAGCTAAGTGGCTATTTGAGGAGAAAATGAAGTGGATGTTTTGGCAAGATGTGGAGAGCATCTGGATTTTGATTGGCCGTAACATTTTTCGGCTGTGTTGCTAGTAAAGCTCCCACCGTGAGACAAAACAGCTGTTTAGATTTTGTCATAATTACTCACCGGGGCCCCTAGTGGCTCAAGCCCCTGGGCACTTGCTCATAAAACCCATAGGATTATCCAGGCCTGTTCATGGGTGAAAAAAGCTGTATAATAGGGGCTGTGGCAGCACCCCTGTGGAGTCCCCATGCTTAGAGTCAGTGTGGATGAGTACATGTTTCCAGTTCTCACTGTTGTCTGTTGGTTAGACAGTCCAATACCCAGTTGCAGATGGAGCTGCACAGGCCCAGGGTGCTCAGCTTGAACTCAACTGTGCCAAATGCAGTTATTACATGAAATAGTGATGAATGTGTTGCCTGAAGTTTTATGATAGTTTCAAGAAGATTTTGGCCACTGTATTTTTTTTTACATCCATTCATGGTGAACGGGTACATGTGGGGACTTGTAAGTCAAAATAATTCCCAAAGAAAGCTTTTTCTTCAGATTTTCCAGTTTTACCACCATCAACATTATATAAAAACTCAGAAGAGTTTCACTGGTCGTTCAGGTTCACTGATGGTTTGGACAGCAAATAAAATGGCTATATTTGTATTTTAGACATGGCGACCCCCTAGTTCCTATCAGCAACACTGTAAAGAAATCTGATCTGTCTACAATGAACCATTTCACACCAAAGCTTTCTGAATGACTCTGTTTACATCTCAGCTGAATTATTCAGAGATCACAGCATCCACATAGTGTGGCCACGATGTTTTGCTGTTTGAAAGCTTCTGTGCTTGCAGGATTAAATGTTGTAAATGCTTTAATGATCATCATCATCTGAGTGGGGCCACTCTGTCCTGCCTCACAGCTTAATCACAAGGCTCCGCCGATTACCCTGTTAGGCCTTAATGCCATATCATATCGCCTAATCACAAGGTTTCATGATCAGCTTAAGCCTATGATTTCACTATTATACAGATCAGCAGACTTATTCACAACCACAGCCTCTTCATCCAGGTTAAACAGCTTTGTATGGCTGTCCTTCTACACTACACCGTAACTGAAGATGGCTTTTCACAGAGAAAGTGCTGGAATTTTGATGACTTTAAACATTGTTTAAAATAACAGAAGAATCTGTGAAATAACTGTATTTCAACTGATAAATATCTTTACTGTTATACCTGGGAAACTATTTTGCAGGGGCGAACTGTAACTGTTAGAACTAACCCTTTGGTTAGGGCCATGAAGATCAAAACTCAGTCAAAACCGAGGAAAAAAACACCTCTACGGTAATGTTAATTTCTGCTAGCACACCTATGGGACTCTAGTAGTGTGTAAGCGAAAAGCTAATGGTGCTTGGCATTAACATTTTTCGGTTGTTCTAAATTAATCACAGAAATTTGAAGATTCAACATGTAAGCAAGGTTCAGGAAATGTTTTCTACTGACTACCTACTGCTTGATCTTGTACAGGATTATCTACTGACACTACAGAACGGAAGCTGCTGTTGAACAGTGTTGTGCAGTACTTTTCATTTGCACTCATACCGCTTATTGTGACATTATTATTATTATTATTATTGTTATTATTGTTAAGTGCTGTTACGTCGTGTTAAGTGTGGTCAAGTCATGAAGACCATATGGATAGTCTTTCTCCAGAATATCTTCTGTTTGGGTCTTCCGGCTTCTCAATGGCTGTGTTTACATGCAATGCCAATCCGGTTTAATAAAGTCGGATTACAGACTCAGACTGAGGTGTTTATTCTCACTCTGTTCAACGATCTGATGAAAATCTTCGTTTTCACGCTCACTACAAGTAATCCGATGCAAAATGACGCGCATGCGCGGAGCTGCGCTTAGAGTGAACGTTACCATGACAGCGAACGTCACGTGAGGTCCAGTCGGCGCGCTTGTTTTTAATGGCTTTAAACTGATGTCCGGCTGCGAGAAACGTCCTTCAGATGCACTTATAAAGGAAGACGTCGTGCTCTGAGACACAGAAGCTGGACGTCCGTCCCACCGCCGTCTTTTAAAGCTCAGAGCACGAACTTCGCCTCCTCTGCAAACCAGTTTCTGCTCCGCATTGCTGAACGGTATAAACCTGTGACGCGCCGCGCATGCGCAGAACGTTTCAGGCGTTTACACGGCTATTATTCTAATATTTAACGGATTATTTAGAGGTTTACCCACCTCGTTCAACCAGATAGACATTGTATTCCGAATGGCCTTAATTGGACTAGACTATTCCGAGTGAGGTATTTACATGGACGCTGTGTAATCCGATCGAGCGATTAGTCGGATTACTAACGGATTATTAGGCTGCATGTAAACGTGGCAGTTTTATGATTCCTCTAATTGTATCCATCCATCTTGTACCTGGTCGTCCTCTTCCTCTTTTACCTTTAACCTTCTACTGCACGCATTATGAGAGTCATTTAAAAATCTACATATTCAGATAACTTTTTTTTTGCATAAAATTGTCCTTGATTTTTTGGACCTGATTATTAAATTATTAAATTCAAAAACATAAAAAATATGTGTAGGGGTCCTTGGGTCAATGGGAAGGAATGAAATAGAGCTGTATTCCCTGAAGTGCTGAGACCTGGACTGTGACGGGCTAAATCCATTCCACTGTCGCACAATGCTGCTTCTTAAAAAATACTGAATGGTAATAAAGAGGTTTAAATGTGCCCACTAAGAGATAGTGTGACGAAGTACATGTTTTCCTTGACTTACTCGAACCCCTCTCTTTATTGTTAATCCTGTCGTTGTCTTTAAACATGTATGATGTTATTGTAAAGTGAGGCAACATCGTGCAAAAGAGGGTTAACTCTTCCAAGAATAATGGTCTTTTTCAATGAGCTCGTTCTTCTCAGAATGTGTCCAAGGGAAGAGCTTCAGTTTGGCGTCCAGGGTGCTCTTAAAAGTCTTCATCAACATGATGTTTGTAAAGACAAATCTTTGTGCTTAAAGATCTGTGTCATATTTCTTGTGTGCTGGATCCTTTGTTGTTAATAATAGGTCAGAGTAGGTAACGCTGCCCATGGTGATCTGATGTCCAGGTGTACAGACATTGCTTTGGTTCTATTAGTAATATATTTTGACATAGAGCACTGTATTTTTGTCTGTCAGAATTTGTACACTCACAGAATGTGTTGTATATGATACACGCACTTTATATTTCCTCCATTTCTGTATGTACACACACACACACACCACACACACACACACACACACACACACACACACACACACACACACACACATATATATATATATATATATATATATATATATATATATATATATATATATATATAAGTAAATATATATAATGTATATAAACCAATATAGCTTGGCTATATAAAATCTTTTACTTTAAAAGTAAATAACATACATATATCATAACTTATACACACACACACACACACACACACATATATGTGTGTGTGTGTGTGTGTGTGTGTGTGTGTGTATACGTTATGATATATGTATGCATATATATGTTTTTACAGTGATTTGTCTGCAGAGCAGTGCAGAGGCAGAATTTCATTGTTCAGTGTAACCATCTATTTCATTGGGTATATGACTCTGGATTCTAACACACAGAACTGGATCGAAGGCCTCCACTGGCATCAATTAAGACCCTTTAAGATATAGACGACTATACCATACCCTAAGTCACTGAATCCACACAGGGGATGAAAAGAATAGTAAAGAGAGAGAGATAGAAACAAAGGGAGGGAGACAGAATAAAGAGAAGAAAGGAAGAGAGAGAAAAAGAAGAGAGGAAGCCACACAAATTCCATCCTGGGTTAGCACAGAGCAAGCCGCCTAGACAAAAATAACTCGCTTTTCCTGCTTCTTCTGTGAGCGGACCCTTAGGGGGAAAGGCCCCACACAATCCTCAGGCTGGGTTACAGAGTGATTGGCACGCTAAATATTCTTTACTGGATTCATATGTCAAAAAACTATAATACAAAACAAAGGAGCTCATTACAGATAGAGTTTTTACAGTGTGATGGTAATAATTGTGGAGTGATTTTAATCCAGTATGAATCTGCAGTGTGTGTAGTTTTACAGTCTGATGGTAATAATTGTGGAGTGATTTTAATCCAGTATGAATCTGCAGTGTGTGTAGTTTTACAGTCTGATGGTAATAATTGTGGAGGGATTTTAATCCAGTATGAATCTGTAGTGTGTGTAGTTTTACAGTCTGACGGTAATAATTGTGGAGTGATTTTAATCCAGTATGAATCTGCAGTGTGTGTAGTTTTACAGTCTGACTGTAATAATTGTGGAGTGATTTTAATCCAGTATGAATCTGCAGTGTGTGTAGTTTTACAGTCTGATGGTAATAATTGTGGAGTGATTTTAATCCAGTATGAATCTGCAGTGTGTGTAGTTTTACAGTCTGACAGTAATAATTGTGGAGTGATTTTAATCCAGTGTGAATCTGCAGTGTGTGTAGTTTTACAGTCTGACGGTAATAATTGTGGAGTGATTTTAATCCAGTGTGAATCTGCAGTGTGTGTAGTTTTACAGTCTGACGGTAATAATTGTGGAGTGATTTTAATCCAGTGTGAATCTGCAGTGTGTGTAGTTTTACAGTCTGACGGTAATAATTGTGGAGTGATTTTAATCCAGTGTGAATCTGCAGTGTGTGTAGTTTTACAGTCTGACGGTAATAATTGTGGAGTGATTTTAATCCAGTGTGAATCTGCAGTGTGTGTAGTTTTACAGTCTGACGGTAATAATTGTGGAGTGATTTTAATCCAGTGTGAATCTGCAGTGTGTGTAGTTTTACAGTCTGATGGTAATAATTGTGGAGTGATTTTAATCCAGTGTGAATCTGCAGTGTGTGTAGTTTTACAGTCTGACGGTAATAATTGTGGAGTGATTTTAATCCAGTATGAATCTGCAGTGTGTGTAGTTTTACAGTCTGACGGTAATAATTGTGGAGTGATTTTAATCCAGTGTGAATCTGCAGTGTGTGTAGTTTTACAGTCTGACTGTAATAATTGTGGAGTGATTTTAATCCAGTATGAATCTACAGTGTGTGTAGTTTTACAGTCTGACGGTAATAATTGTGGAGTGATTTTAATCCAGTATGAATCTGCAGTGTGTGTAGTTTTACAGTCTGACTGTAATAATTGTGGAGTGATTTTAATCCAGTGTGAATCTGCAGTGTGTGTAGTTTTACAGTCTGACAGTAATAATTGTGGAGTGATTTTAATCCAGTGTGAATCTGCAGTGTGTGTAGTTTTACAGTCTGATGGTAATAATTGTGGAGTGATTTTAATCCAGTATGAATCTGCAGTGTGTGTAGTTTTACAGTCTGATGGTAATAATTGTGGAGTGATTTTAATCCAGTGTGAATCTGCAGTGTGTGTAGTTTTACAGTCTGACAGTAATAATTGTGGAGTGATTTTAATCCAGTGTGAATCTGCAGTGTGTGTAGTTTTACAGTCTCACTGTAATAATTGTGGAGTGATTTTAATCCAGTATGAATCTGCACCGTGTGTAGTTTTACAGTCTGACGGTAATAATTGTGAAAGGATTTTAATCCAGTATGAATCTGCAGTGTGTGTAGTTTTACAGTCTGACGGTAATAATTGTGGAGTGATATTAATCCAGTATGAATCTGCAGTGTGTGTAGTTTTACAGTCTGACAGTAATAATTGTGGAGTGATTTTAATCCAGTATGAATCTGTAGTGTGTGTAGTTTTACAGTCTGACAGTAATAATTGTGAAAGGATTTTAATCCAGTATGAATCTGCAGCGTGTGTAGTTTTACAGTCTCACTGTAATAATTGTGGAGCGATTTTAATCCAGTATGAATCTGCAGCGTGTGTAGTTTTACAGTCTGACGGTAATAATTGTGGAGCGATTTGAACCCCTTCGGGATCTCTGTGGGGAATTTATGGAAATTGCAGAGGTACTTTATCCGGAATTAATCATCCAGTCAATGTGAAAAATCTGATTTCCTCAGCAATTTCCTGAGGGGAAATAAATCTAATAGAACTTCAGAACCTGTAACAGCATAAACAGTGGCCAAAAATACTTAAGGGTGGACAACATTTTCATTATATATATGTTTCCTGATGTGCGTTACAATGGTGTGTGTTTTACAGGTTTAAAGACAGGTGGGAACAGACAGGAAACACCAGCAAAATATGACTAGCATTACAGCCACTACTAACATTTAAACCTGGGTACACTCACCCAAATTCTCATCCACATCACACTGTAACATGCTGTGTATAATAGGGTACATATGAATGTATATACCTCTAATCACATCACCCTATCATATATAACAGTATATATGACATACAATTCTGTGCAAAAGTGTAGAAAATTAGATTTAAAAGCTGTTTATCTGGACACACTAACAAAAGACTTGCACTGAAGTAACGTGATTGAAATGTGTGCATCAGTTCCACATGAAAAACATACATCACACCATCACAATAACTGCCAAAAGTGAGTAAAACGAGTAGTAATTGTGTTGATGTTATATATTTTATCAGCATGGAACCCTTGAGACATAGTAAGTAAGAAAATGTTTATTCATATAGACGATTATATCAAGACATTTCACAGCAACATGCTCAGAACAACACTAATATTACGATAAACGCAAACAATAGTATTACAATGAAAACTGAGGAAGCCCAGTATTATTTGCAGTTATCATCAAATACTTGTCTGAGCATCATTAAACATCATCAAACTGAATCAGTTGTGCTGCTGGTGGATTTCAACCAATCAATGCGATGGCTGGAGGCATCCAGGAGAAATCTGGACCCCAACCTGTGTTCTTCTGACCAGTTCACGAGATGCCGACTACTTTTTTTTTTTTTCTGGGAAAAGAAACACTCGAAGGCTTTCGTTTCACACTGCATTGTGGGCCGCTTTCAAGAATTTTCAGGACTATGCACATAAAAAATACCAGTGCTATATTAGGATTGATCCCGTTAAAAAAATCCGTTATTGGAGAAATAGAAATTTGTTTTTCATCCCACCTCACCGTCTTCTCATTTCCTTTTCACCACATTTTACTGCATCAACATTTGGTTTCATCTACGTTAATGTTTCATGGTGCTTTTACAAGGCTAAGCAGACTTGCTGCCCAGATAAATGAGCCGTATGAGGCGTTTCATTCCAAAATGCTGTGTGTTCATTCGTGGCACTTCTGGATATAATGGGTTTTATGGATAATGTGACAGCTAACACATTAAAGAGAACACATTTTTAGGTCTCAAATGAAGGTGATATGAACCGGGATATAGCCCACCCCGATTATATAGTCCAAAAACAAGAAAAAAGCTCATGAAAGTGGTCCTTGACCAGCTCTGGATTGAAGCCCTTCATGTCTACACGCTCACTGTCCTGTCTAAACCCTAATACTGTGTTAAACACTAATGGTTTTCCATTGCTGTTACCAGGCGAGTCTTGCATGCTTGCTCACACTGTTTGAAGTGTAACCAAGACGGGCTGCTGGTGTGAGTAGTGTAACTGTGAGAAAGCTGATCCTGACTGTGAGTCTGGAGGGTCTTACCGTCTTCTCTGAGGCTCCTCTGATGCTCGGTGCGTGTCTGTAGTCCTCTGAGGGAGTCGTGATCAGACTGCAGGAGGAGGAGAAGCAGAGCCGAGCCGGCGCTCCGGAGTGTGAGCGTGTGAAAGTGAGTGTGGTGTGTTCAGGGACACTGTGAGCCACGTGGCTCCGCCTCTGGAACAGATACCACACCACAGAGCTGTCACTCCACCAGTTATCAGGAATAGCCATCCATGTACTTTCAGGCCAGGCTAGGATATGAGAAATCTATGAATATAGATATGGACTGCATACACGCATACATAGATATTTAGACATATATAGCCATTCAGAGTGGTTTTGGTGTGAAATGGGAAAACTGTAGAGAAACTTACAGACTCAGATTTCTTTACAGTGGTGCCGATAGGAACCAGACGTCACGACACAGATACAGACATTTTATTTACTATTCAAAACCGCCAGCAAACCTATGCGAGTCTGCTGAGTGTTGAAATAGTGGAAAATCTGGGGGAAAAAAAACTTTTCTTTTCTGAAACTTGTGATAAAAATGCATTTCAGGCCACACATTAGCATAAAACTGTCACAGTCATCAGACAGTGCATTCATAACCATGTCACTTAATAGCTCTCTGTGTGGGAGCTTTTAGAGGCATTTAATGGTTCAGACAACGGGTTCCTATCACTGATTCTGAATAATACACTCATAACTATTATTCTAATATAGTTATAACTTACCCTTATAACTAATACAATACAGTTATGATACATTTCACATAACTAACACACTAATATAGTCAGAAGTAAAAGACTAATGGTAGTAACATATACGTTAAGTGACAACTAAATAGGAATTTATGAATTACCGATATGCAGAATGGTATACAATAACACTATATACTAGTAAAGTATAGTACTATAGTACTATATAGTGGTATGGTAACTAAAATATCGCTGCTGTCGTAAGAAAACCTTGTATCCCCTTTTTTGTTGTTTTGCAGTTTTAGACATAATTTGAAAAAGCCTGCTGTCCTTTACACTGTCTGCAAATTTCATGATGAAGGGCCCAAAAGAAACGTCCCAAAATTGCTTGGAAAAAAGTCTGGTTCCATTGACTTACATTATAAATAAAGTAGGGTTTTTCCTTCTCCTGTAAAGTTAGGATTTTGGAGATACAAGGTTTTCTTACGACAACAGCGATTAGTTAATTAATTAGTGAGACCATAATAAGCACCTATCCCTCCATCAACCAACATCCAATAACTCTTCTTACTTAAATAACTTTTCAAACCCTTTATAGAGGAGATTAGTAAACCTTGACGTCCCACCGTCAGCAGCGGTGGCAGCAGCACCACAGAAAAGCATATGGGGGTTTAGTCGTCTTTTAAAATTCAGCATTAACACTGACTCACTACCTCATCCGAATATAAGAAGGAGTGTCCACAGACGTACAAAGCCACTCTGAAAGATTCCAGATCGTTTGGATTTATGTCCTCTGTTAGAATCTAGAGCAGAATCGACTGATCCACTACAGTCTTTCACCATAAGGCCAAAGAAACGGAACGGTGAGTTTGGGATTAATAAATAAATAAATAAAACTGGCTTTAAATTCTTTTTCAGTATCATTTAGTCATGGTGAAAGGTCACCTACCCCTTTGATTTCCATTATTGTGAAGGGGTGCCCTATATTTACATTCATTTGTCATTTCCTATTCATTTTATTTGAATTATTTTTTTTTACTGAAATAAAATGCCAGTTTATGGCATAGAGAAAAATCATGTGTTGGTGGGAATTTTCACTAAAAACAGGTGATTTACCCCACAATCCAAAAGTAGCACAGACCCTGTTTACCAGACGCCTTGCGACATCTAGCGGCACTTTAACAGCATTGCAGCTCTTCAAGACACGATTTCAGATGCTGACGGAGATTCTACATTCAGTCAAATCACGTGTTCACAAATTCACATATTTTCAGGTAAATAAATGTGTAAATATCGTCACTGTGTGTATATGACCAGCCAGGTCTACGCTGGTGTTTCCAGCAGGGACGTTACTGTCTCCACAGCCGCTATCACGCGTTAAAGAGCTCTGTCTTAGTACAACGGACTGAGTATACAGGCCACACAGAGAGTCTTGGATCATAGGAAGAACAAATACGCGCTGAGATTAAGTAGATCTGGCCCCGTCGTTTGATCAGTGGAGGAAATAGAGAGGAAACACGAGGCTGAAATTCGCGTCATGGTTCAATTTCCAGTTCCACCTTAAACAGCGCGGCCGGAACGTTCGGGCGCATTCAGGCACCACAGTGTGGCAGCGGTTTAAGGTGGAACGGAAAGTTCGAGCAAGAAGCGAACAGGCAACAAACTTAAACCTCGTATAGCGGTTCTACCGCGGGCAGCTTCTTCCCCGGTGCTCCCAGTGTTATCTAGAATAAAAAGAATCAGTACCAACTGTAAAAATGTCCGTTTAATATCTTTTAAAGGATAAATCTCCCCGATTGAGTCGCTCCGAGCCGGCAGGGGGCAGAAACGGTGAAAGCAGGCGAAGAGGAGGGACCGCGTCACCCAGCGAAGAGACCTGCTCAGTGTTTTGAAGTGAAGCTAATCTCCAGGTAAGTGTTTCATTTTTCACTTTAAATCTCAGTAAAATCGGTTTTACTCGGCGGACACTCGGAGCCGCCTGTAGGCCTTCTGTCCACCGAGCTGACAGTGTTTATCAGAGGCCCGTTTAGCGGTGCAGACGACTGACATGAGCCCCTGGATTCCCGGAAAGGGCGACTGGATTCTCTTCTGCCTCTGTTTGTGTTTTAATATAAAATATAAATAGTCGGAACGTGAAGCTGATTATGGTGAGCTACCAGGGTAGAAAGCTGACATGCCTGTTTAACCGTCGTTTTGTTTAGCTTGCTTTCAGCGCGGTAAACAATCACTGGTTGGTGCAGAGATGTCTTTTGCTAGCCAGCAAATTGAATCAAATTTCATTGTTATTTTGATTTATTTTGATCTCAGAAATCACACGAGGGGGGAAAAACATCAGTTTCAGTTGTTTCCACTTACGTCAACACCATAAAAACGGCTTAAGTAACTGTAGCTTGTTCACTAAATGCTTTTGCTGGTTATTATTAGGTTCCCTTTGCTTAGGACTCTTATTTTGGAGGCCGGGGAGGGAGAGAGAGCTACAGTGGTTCTGTATGATTAGATGGTTCTTTGCTTGGTGAAATGGTTCTACAGCGTGATGGAGAATGTGTTGTACACGGCTCTGTGTAGAACTGTTTAAAATGGTTCTGTATGGAAGCATAAACGGTTCTTTTGGTTTTAGGATGTCAAGCGTGTATCAGTATAACCTTTAGTTCTGTATATAACCATTTATAAGCACTTAATAAGGTTTCGTATAGAGCCACATGCAACGCTTTCTCAGTCAGCTTTCAGATTGGTGTTTGGGATGTAAACAAAGCCATTCAGAGCAGTTTGGTGTGAAGTGGTTCACTGTAGAGAAACTTCCAGACTCCGATGTCTTTACAGTGGTGGTGATGGGAACCAGACGTCACAATGTCTACAGCAGGGACACAGCCATTTTATTTCCATCCACTGAACATACAAGCGTCTTGATGTGTAATGTTGGCAGTAAATCTGGAAAAAGTGATTTAAAAATTTTTTTTTTAGCCTCACAATGCCCTGCATTTACCTCCCAGCCATGAATAGACCCAAATGTTTGAGGCCAAAATCTCATCTCAGCAATATCGAAAAACGTCTCCGACATCAGGCAGTGGATTCATAACCGTTTCATGTAGTAACTTTCTGTGCTGGGAGCTTTTAGAGGTGGACGTCTGGCTCCTGTCCTTTGTTGTTTGTGCAGGTTGTAATTAAAATTGCAGCTCTATTGCATTATCTGATTGCAGATTTAATACAACAGCAGGGACTCTTTCAGCTCTGATCTTAACCATTTCAGTTCAATTGAATGTTTTTGGATAGTAAATAAAGTGAGTATTGTTGTAGGAAACCTCTGGTTCCCATCACTGCCACTGTGGACTTGCTTATGCGCTGTGTAGCTGCGCCACACAAGCAAGTCTGTTTGAGATACGCTACACTGTGTAAGACTTGGGGATTTGGAGACCTCTCTGGTGGAAATGTGTAATTACACACACACAGACTGTTAACCCACTGTTAACTGCTAATAAGCTTTTGCTACTTGTAAGTTACGTTCGCCTTGTAGCTCCAGCACAGAAACTCAAGAAGCACAACATCCGACACGGTTGATTGGTTGCATTTGGGTTCAGGAATAATTTTTCACCAAATTAGCAAAACCAACAACTCTCACTTTAAAGAAAGAATCATCCATCGTGTGTTATTCCTTTTCTCCAGAGTTGCTGTGTGCAGTCATGAGTGTCCCGGACTACATGCAGTGTGCGGAAGACCACCAGACGGTGCTGGTGGTCGTGCAGCCGGTGGGCATTGTCCCTGAGGACCAGTTTTTCCGAATTTACAAGCGGATCTCCAGCGTGAATCAGGTGAATGTGCGCGACACCCAGCGGGCGCTCTTCATCCGCTACCGCCACCACTACCCGCCCGAGAACAACGAGTGGGGCGACTTCCAGACACACCGTAAGGTCGTGGGCTTGATCTCGGTGACCAGCTGCAGCTCGGCCAAGGAGTGGCCGCAGACGGCCGAGCGTTTCCACGGCCAGAAGGAGCTTTTTGGTTCCACGCTGTACGACTCGCGCCTGTTGGTGTTCGGCCTGCAGGGGGATATAGCGGAGCAGCAGCGCACGGACGTGGCCTTCTACCCCAGCTATGACAACTGCCCCGATGTGGAGAAGAGGGTGGAGGACTTTGTCGAGTCCATCTTCATCGTGCTGGAGTCTAAGCGACTGGACCGGGCCACTGACAAATCCGGAGATAAAATCCCGCTCCTCTGCGTGCCCTTCGAGAAAAAGGACTTTGTCGGGCTGGACACTGACAGCAGGTGAGTTTGGGTCTGGAGCTACATCTGCTAGTGCCTGTTAAAGGGCTTCATATACAGCATTTTTATTGTATTTATTGTTATTCTGTTCTCACTGATGGCCTTGGTGGAGTTTTGTGTATCAGAGTCATAATTCATTTTACACGACCATTTTCCAGCCTCTCATTTCCTTCATGAGTGAAAATCCTGCTTTGGTTACTGTGCCTTTAAGACTGATCTACAGGTCTAATTACATGTTGTTGTTGATTTTCTAAGTGAAAATGAACACATCCTTAGGTTTAACACGTTCTCTGCAGGGAACAAACCTAAGCATGGCTTTTTTAGTGCACAGTTTCTATTTATTTGCTGAATTTGGCATAATTTAAAAAAAATAAAGCATAAAACGTGGCTTGTGCAAAAGTTATGACATTTTGTATTTTATGTATTTTTTTCTTCAGTATTTTAAACTCAACATGCAGATAAAAAAATTCCACAAAAATGATATGACTGAGTATATACAGTATATGGTCAAAAGTATGGGGACTTCCCTAATAGTTTTGTGTTAAGGTGTTTCAGCTGCAACCATTGCTAGCAGGTGTATACAGTCAAGCACATAGTCATGCAATCTCCACAGAGCTCAGGGAACTTGAATGTAGCACTGTCAAAGGACTTTGCCACAAGTCAGTTTAAGATATTTCTACCATGATAGATCTACGTAGTCAACTGTAGGTGCTATTATTGTGAAATGAAAGATTCAAGGAGCAACAATAACTCGGCCTTGAAGTGATGGATCAGAGTGCTGAAGATCATTTTGCCTAAAAATAGCCTATTCTCTGCTGCATCACTCACTACAGAGTTTCAAACGGCCTCTGGAGGCAACATCAACACAAGAACTGTGTGCCTGGAGCTTCATGAAATGTATTGGCCGAGCAGCTGCACACAAGTCTAAGCTCATCATCACGTGCAATGCCAAGCGTTGGTAGGAGTGGTATCCACATACTTTTGGACATCTAGTGTATGTCTAATATGTATCACATATACCGCCTAAAATCTTTATTTAGTGTTAAATTTGAGCCCATAAGACAAAAAGGATTCAAATTATTAAGTAAAACTACATAAAATAATTAGCTTGATCATTTTATGATGGACAGATGTCATTTTTATATGTATTATTCTTCGCTTGGAGCTCAAGTGGAGCGCAGATTATCAGTCCGCACCACCTCCAGCTTTTTCAGTCTGTCTGTGTTGCTTCAAATATTGTTTGTTTTTGTTCTCCTGTTTCATGTTTTTGAATTCTTTTCCTTTTCTAGTTTTCTGCCTTGTTTTATTTGTCTTTCTTCTTTCTTTTCTTCCATACTGTCCTGTGAGTTTATTGTTGGGTGTGAAAAGGTGAGCGGTCTGTTCAGTCGATGCTTAGTTCACCCCTGTCTCACCCACTTTCAGCCACCCCTGCAGCTTCGCGCTGGCTGGACCGCAGTGCTGTTGTGTCTGGGCTTAGAGCAGAAAGGTCAAGCTCATTGTTCCTAATTGATGAGTGCTAAGAGTAAATGTACAGGAGTGGCCTGCGCCTTTTCACGTGTTTACAAAGCTGGACTCTTGGTCTGGAGGAGCGGTTCACTGAACAGTCTGGTGTGGGTCTTTAGTTTTGCGTTGGAGATGTGAGGCTAAAGGTAACAAGCTTATACCCCACAAATTCGTGTGAAGTTGTTGAGTAATATGAAGTAGACTTATGCTTCTGACACTGTATGACACTGTTTTGACTTGTATAACAAAAGTACGGACATTATTTGGGTTTTAGGATGACTACTACTCTTTCTGGTTGTGCCGTGTATGTCGTCCATTTCCGATGTTCAGATCGTTTGACTTTCGAGTGACTTGGACTTCTGTTATCTTCGCAGCTCCAGTGTAAAACGAAAGAAGCGAACTTCAGACACCAAACATCTCGTCTTATTAGCTACTTGCAGTAATTGGGGAAACCATGCACATTGGATTTTTTTCAGAGAAACTATTCCTTTTAAATAGCCTCAGGTGAAAAGGTGGACGCCTTCCAGTTGACTGGGGTGCTTAAACTTTTGCACACAGCTGTATATGTACACACGTACACCACGATCTGTTTTATACTGTAAAATACACACACACACACACACACACACACACACCCTTTCTAAGCCGCTTCTCCTTCTGGGTCGCGAGGGTTGCTGGAACCTATCCCAGTGGTCAACGGGCGAAAGGCTGGACATACCCTGGACAGGTTGCCAGTCCATCACAGGGCAGACAGACAGATAGACAGATAGACAGTGACTCACACCTAGGGGCTATTTAGCAAGTCCAAATGGCCTGACTGCATGTCTTTGGACTGTGGGAGGAAACCGGAGAACCTGGACGAAACCCATGCAGGGGAGAACTCCACACAGAGAGGACCCTGGTCACCCGGCCGGGGAATCAAACCCAGGCCCTTCTTGCTGTGAGGCAAGAGCGCTACCCACCATGCTGCCCCCCATTTTAAGACAGCAGTAGGAAATTTTTAAATATGCCTCATCGTCATGATAATCGAGAAGGCAAATTTGAAATAGTTATTAATAGTCTTATCAGATTATTCGATTAATCGAGTAATCATAACAGCGTAATATTAAAACGGTTAGCTTCCTCTTTCAGGAGTCCGGCTTTGTAATATTCCTCTGTGGAAAGAGACTCTGAGCAGAAATGAGTTTCCAGTATTGTGTTCAGTTGAAGTGTGGTTTGTTTTAATAAGCACAGAGCAAGTAGTGCAGTCTGTGGTGGGGTAGATTTGTCTTGGTCCCAATGCTGGTGGGGTCAAGTGTTGTATTTTGGGGGTCAAGTCTTTCTGTTCTCACTTGTTTTTAGTCCCAGTCTGTCTTTCTGGTCTTGCTCTTCCACTTCCACATGGATTCCATTTCGGCTGTTTTTCAATGGTCACCTACTTTCGCTAATAAATAATAATAATAATAATAATAATGATGATAATAATAGTAAAAGAACGTAATAACAAAAGAAGTTTCACCTGCATATAATGGTGGTTTGATTTATGTCGAAAAGCTATCTTAAATCCCCAGGGAGTCTGAATCTGTGTTTTCTTAGTCCGTTAATCTTGCGCTTGTGGATGCACGATATACATGTACAAAGTACTGTATGTCCTGTGAAAAACGTCCCAGTGTCCATTAAACGACTGTATTTTACCTAAAATCCCCTCTTTCAGTGCAAACTGGGCGCTCATAGTCATGAGTAGGGCACCCGTAAGCAGCATCCTCTCCGGTTTGAAGGTCAACATGTCTCCTCGCGGCCACACAGCTATCAACAAAACCCTAAGTACTTAAATCTTGTGTACATACTGTACATTTCTCTATATTGTCTTAAATTATTAGTAA
Organism: Pygocentrus nattereri; assembly: GCF_015220715.1. Classification (NCBI taxonomy): domain Eukaryota; kingdom Metazoa; phylum Chordata; class Actinopteri; order Characiformes; family Serrasalmidae; genus Pygocentrus; species Pygocentrus nattereri. Next base: position 9,787,812 of record NC_051221.1, read on the forward strand.
AGTGTTTATTTTTACATAAATGGCTGCAACTGTAGCAACTGCAATTTCCCCTTGGGATCAATAAAGGAATCTGAATCTGAATTCCTCCACTTTCTCTCAAAAACGTTGTGTTTCAGTTGGAGAAACCTACAGAAACAAAGCTAACAACCAAGCGAAAGCACATTTATATAACACTTAATTTTTGCGTCATACAAAGATTTTTCTCAGCATTTTACACTGTGTTCCCTGGGAGTTAAGTTTTGAACAAAATTAGTTTATGGGTTGGTGGTGGGGGTTGGAGCAGGACAATTTAATAATAATAATAATAATAATAATAATAATACTCAAACTCAATTTAAATAGCGCTTTTCTCCTACCCAAAGTCACTTTACAGAGGCAGGAAAAAGCCATCACTGAGCAGAAGAATGTTTTAAGCTGAGATTTGAAAGAGGAAAGTGAGAACAATCATGAAGAGATTGTAGTAATATGTTCCAAAGTTTGGGGGCAATGACGCTGAAAGATCTGCCCCCAACAATGACCAGGCTAAATTTTGGGACGGATAAGCGGCCTGTGTCAGAGGACCAAAGTGGTTGGATAGTGTAGTGGGTAACGCCTCTGCCTCCTGCACTGTTGACTGGGGTTCATTCCCCTACACTATACCAATAAGAGTCCTTGGGCAAGACTCCCAACACCACCTTCACCTACCTGTGTAAAATGATCAAATTGTTAGCTGCTCTGGATAAAAGCGTCTGCCAAATGCCATGAATGTAAAGGTGAGTGTTCAGGCACGGCAGTAGGGGTGCAGGAGCTTGGCTAAATAGGCTGGTGCCAGACCATGAAGAGATTTGTATGTAAGCAGGAGAAGTTTAAACTGGATATAAACCGGGACAGCTAACCAGTGTAAATGACAGAACTGTGCTGATATGAGCTGAATATGTTGAATAAATCGCATATTGGGGGAAAAATATATATGAATGTCAATATTTCTGACCAATGTTGTGATTATGTCTTAGAAATTGAGGTCTAGATTGAGAAATTGAGAAATTTTTTTCTTTTTCCTTTTTCCAGGCCTATAAGCCTATTAGTCCATTGTTACTGGCTTAAGGCTTGAAAATTGAGCAAAGTGCATCAGACCGCCAGTTCGTCGTGGTTGTGTTGTACATTTAGTTGCTTCTAATTGGTTTAACCCCATCTTAAACTTGTTAATTAAATTAAATGTAAAGCTCTTGTGATTTGAAAATAGTACTGGTTTTATAAGAAATCATCTTTCAGTACAAGGGGTTCAGTCTAATTCACTCGATATAAGAAATCCCGCAGTACATCGGAGGCAGGAGCGTCGACGTGATTTATCACCTTAAAGTGCCATGTTCAACGTAATGAACTGCTCACAAGTAGAAAAACATTTTCAAACGTTTAACGTGGTTTTAACGTACTGCCGTTATGTTACGGCACACGTTTGATTCCGTTATAGCTGTGAGGTTTAACGCGGTCATCCAGGCGGAGTCTTGGTGTAGTTTATTATGACGACTCCAACTCTTAGCATTGTTGGATTATATTTTCAGACGGTTAAATGAGAAACACTTGACCCACCCAGACCACAGGCATGCGTCTCCTTCCCTTCATTCATTCATTCATTCATTCATTCATTCATGTTTTTACATTTTTTTAAAACATCCTTTTAATCCTTTATTCGCCCTCTTTGTTCCTGTGCCAGGCTGGGATAGAGATTAGATTTAGTTGATGGCTGTTATTTTCTTTTATTTTATTATTTCCCCCCCCCCCTCTCATTCTGGCCAGTGCTCACCTTTCCTCCCTCCCTGCTCTGCTCCTTCCTGTCTGTGTCTCAACCACCTCCAGCTACTTGCCTGAAGTGTAGCAGTCAAAGAAGTAGGCCATAAATCAGGAGCCCGTGGGTTTGATCCCAGCTGATGGTCACCAGGCCTTTTTGGAAAGGGTTCTATATAGCGCCAACATGGTTCTGCTATTGTTACAATGTCAAGCTTATAACAATAGAGAAACCCTTTTTGTGCGATATTGAATCATTTTCAATATGGTTCTATGTAGAACCATGAACACTTATAGAACCCTTCTGCATGGATGAAGGGTTCTTTGCATCATGAAAGGCTTCTTCAAATTGATGGGGAATGTTCGGCATATTGTTCTATATAGAACCTTTTTGAAAGATTCTGTATAGCACCAAAAAGCGTTCTACTGCTGTTACTGTTGTTTAAATAAAGGCTTCTTGGCTTAATGAAAGGGTTCTTCAAATTGACGTAGAATGTTCTGCACATCGTTCTATATAGAACCTTTTTGAAAAGGGTTTTATACAACACCAAAAAGGTTCTTCTATTGTTACAAGCGTGACATTGTGATAATAGAAAAACCTTTTGATGCCACATAGAACCTCTTTCAAATAGGTTCTATATGGAACAGTTCTCTTTGCTAAAGAACCTTTGAGAGTGTAGCTATCAGGAAAAATGGAATTGGCTTATATCCACCAATTAGCATTGTGCAAACCCCCCCCCCCCCAATCTGTGTTGTATTGTTCAGTATCTCTAGTAGACCCGATTGAGTAGTTTCTGACACTGTGTAGCACAAAGTACAGACAAAATTCAGGTTTCAAGATATTTTCAAGTTACTTTGGCCATTTTTGACCATTTTATACTAAGGAGAGGAAAAAAAGGACTTTGGATGCCCTTTGGACACCGAACATGTCCTGGCTGACTTACTACATTTGGTGTAAGGGGAGATACGGAGTACATTTATTTCTTTATTTCTTTGTTTGTTAAACTTTTCCTTTTAATAATCTGAAATTGTGCTGTAGTGAAATGGGTTCAGAGTGGTTTGGTGTGAAATGGTCCAGTGTACATAAACTTGCAGAAACTCTGATTTCTTTACAGTGGTGCTGATAGGAACCAGGGGTCACAATGTCAACAGCGCAGATATAGACATCATTTGCTTTCCAGAATGGCCAGTGAATCTATATGCAACTTCTGAGCTTTACATGTAATGTTAATATAAAATATCCTTTTTTTCTTTATTAAGGCACCAACAAGACTCCCTGAGCCTATTAAAAATACAGTATGAGACAACGCTGGCATAAAACCTGATACCAGACACATGCATTTGTTACCATTTCGTATAGTAACTTTCTGTGAGGGAGCTTTTAGAGGTGGATGTCTGGTTCCTATTCCTACTACTGTGAACATTTCTGACTCCAAGTTTTTCTAGAACAAAGCATTTCACCCCAAACTACTCAGAATGACTTTACGTACATGTTAATAATCTGATTATGCTGAAACTTTGACCAGTCACTTGAGTGCGAGAGCTTAGTCAGTGGAACTAATGTACTGAATTAAATAAGACGTTCTCCTTTAAACATGGCAGATATTTATGTACATTATGTACGTTTTGATGCACCACTTTATGCATTTAATCTGTGAGTTTAATTGTGAGCCTCCTCCTCTTCTTCCACAGGCACTATAAGAAGCGCTGCCAGGGCCGCATGAGGAAGCACGTTGGAGACCTGTGTTTGCAGGCAGGCATGCTGCAGGATGCCCTGGTCCACTACCACATGGCTGTGGAGCTTCTCCGCTCCGTTAATGACTTCCTATGGTTGGGGGGTAAGACCCTGATTTCTGAATGAAGACTCAAATCATGCCGTGGAGTAATGAGGCCTGTGTAGCTAACAAGTACTGGAAACTCATACCCACCAGTTATCATAGGCTGATTTTCCAATAAAACAAGAACTGACACAAACAGGAACGAGTGCATGTCACGGTTCTAGTTCTGGCTTATTTACTGCCTACTTGAGAAACAACTGGGACAAAAAAACTTAACAACAGCGCTCACCCTGTGGAACTTACTAGGGATGTTATAGTGCTTAGTGACTTAAACGTCACCTGGACAAGTAAGGGATGTGCCGAGTTGTCGCTGGGTTCAGGCGCAAGTGCTTACATACTGGTTGGTAACAATCTTGAGCCAGTACCAAAACCATAAAACCGGAAACTTTGGTCCTGGACTGATGGCCAGTGGACACAACAGTTCCACTTCTCTGGTGCCGAAGGTTCTGCTTCTTTGTGCAGTGTAAAAACACCCCCTGTGTACTCTGCATGCCTGAGTCCTCACACACTTAGTGTGGAGTTGTTAAGAAATCAGGCTTTAAATTGGCTGCTGCCTCGTTTAAAACCTGCTTTTGTCTGTTCGTTAGTCCATGATTGTAGATAAGTGTGTCACGCATTGTCAGAGACCACATAAGCAGATCTGTCAGAGATTACTGAATGGCTCGACACCGTTTGAGGCAAGTGTGTGCTTATGTAGGCCTGCAGTTAGCGCACGACTACTTGTTTGCCAATAAGCTTCCATTATGGGTTTTTTTAGCTTGATGGCTCCAGTGCAAAACTTCAGACACCAAACTAGGGGTGTGGGATATGGCCAAAAATATCATATCACAATATCTAAAGACATTTTCACAATAAACGGCATGTGTCATTGTATTATGGCACACAGACAGAATGCACTAGTAATGTTACATTTAAAAACGGATATAAAAAATTTTGGGTTGATCATGATTTTAATTCAACGTCCTTTTATTCACATCCTCTGTTGCACTAAATCAAATCAGACAGGACTAAGTAGGTTTCTTTTTATCGTGCTGTTGGTCATTATTCTTTAGGTATGGACGATATCCACGATATTCTCAGAAAGGCATGTTTTCTGTCACAGTAACACAATTTATCACACTTATGATAATATAGTATCATATTGCCCATCTCTACACCAAATACGCCATGGCTGGCTTACTGGCTTTGGAGTAGGAAGAGAAAATGAGGTAAATTAGGTACATTTTTGCCCAAAGTCATTTTTGAAAAAGCAGAATAATTATCTCAGAGCTCGTCTGCCAAAAAGAAATTCTGTTGTACAAAATGTTCCGTCTTTTGTTTCTTGGTTCCTTTTTTGTTTGAGCTTTTTGTGACATATACACATACACTCTGCACATTTTAGAGTACAGTTTCTGTTTATCTGCTGAGTTCAACATGTTGTAAAGAAATAAAACATAAAATATAAAATGTGCCAGATGTTTTGCACAGGCCACATTTAGATTTTATTTTTACCAGCATGTTACTTTCAGCAAATAAATGCTAATTATGCGTTAAAATGTGCAGAAGTGTGGTCTCTGTATAAAATGTAGTAGCTTATTTTCACTTTAATATAACGTCATTTGACTGGAGGTGCCCAAACTTTTGAATCTCAAAAACTTTGCAGAACTTCTGTGAATTCTTATTGCTGTTCTGTCTGTTGCTGTTTTCTGTCTCAGCTGCGCTGGAGGGTCTCTGCTCTGCCTCAGTGATATTCCACTACCCAGGAGGCACGGCGGGAAAGAGCGGCGCACGCAAGCCCAGCATCTCCGCGGCAACAGATACGGGAAAGAGACATCGGCCAGGTCAGTCTGGAGCTGCAGGCTCCGACACCTTCACCAGCTTCGCCTCTCAGATACACCAGGTTTCTCTGTGGCAGGAGGTCCAGCGCTATTGATGTGACTCACATGTCTCTGAGTTGGACTGACTTTCAGAAGACGTTAGGGGTGTGGGAAAAACTCAGTTCTTAGATGCATTGCGATGCGGACGTAAGCGATTCTGAATCGACTCACAAACTCAAAAAAAGATTTTCTAAATATTTAATTTATAGCATAAATGTTGACAGAACATAAAAGGCGGAACTTGGAAGTGGGTAAGTGCAGCGCCCGGACAGTCTGTGGCGGCACATAACAGAAACACGAGAAATCCAACCGGCACCCTCTGCATTAAAGCCAGGTTTGGTCAGGAGTCACAACTCAAATGCTAAGAAGAGACATTTTGTCCTTTCTACAAAAAATCAAACCACCTTGAGAGCCCCAACATTTAATGTCCAGTATAGGCTGAAAAATATAAACAAAAATGCAGACTTAATTTTCTCTGCCTTAAGCTTTAGATCAGCTATACCCGCTTTCCTTCCATCTCCTTCAGGAAACTTTTCCTCAAAACTAGAATAGTTTCTTGTAAAATGTCTCTCAACGTTTGGCTGATTTACAAGGCTGAAGTTGCTTCTTATTCTCCAGCTACTCTTTCAAATTTTCCCATTCCACCTTAAATTCTGACTGAGGTGCAGAATGTAACCGCTGCACCATTTAAGGTTGAATGGGTGAATTCGAAAGAGAAGCGACTGCATCTTCGCAACATTTTAGAAAGAGACAGTCTCTAGTTGCAGATTTAACGTACCAGAAAACCAACTGCGGTGATTATATATGCGAATAAGTCCGTTCGTCTCTAAATGTTCGTCTTAAATCTCTTTTCCTAGCTGCTAGCCAGGCGAGACTTCGTTGCTCTGTGACCTGTAGTCTGCACGGCAGTTCTCAGTCGTTGAGAACCAGGGCAGGATTCAGCGTCCAGTCTCGAAAATATTTTACTGACACAGCGACCACCCGTCCATCCTGCAGTAACTACTAACACCCCCTATTGATTAATGTACAGATTAGACTTTGGATTGATGCAATGATAAGTTGGTGAATGGATGGGTGGATGGAATATGAATGGGTGTTGTGATAAATGAATTGTTGGATGGAACAGTAAATGAAAGGATGGATGGATGGATGGATGGATGGATGAATGGGATAATCGATAGATGGATCAATGGAGTAGTAAATGGAAGGATGGATAGATGAATGGAGTAATGGATGGATGGGTGAAATGAAGTAGTAAGTAGAAAATGAGGATGGATGAATGGAATTATGGATAAATGGATGGAAATTAAAGTAAATGAAAAAATATAGAAATGAACGGATAAATAAATTAGAAAATAGAAGGATGGATGGATGAGTGAATGAATGGATTAATAAACAGAAGTATAAATGGAATGGTAAATGAATGTTTGAATATATGGATTGGAAGTGGAAGAATGAATGGATTAATAAGTTGAAGGATGAATGGAATTGTAGATGAATGGATGGATGGATGAATGAATGGATTAATAAGTTGAAGGATGAATGGACTTGTAGATGAATGGATGGATGAATGGATTAAGTTGAAGGATGAATGGAATAGTAAATTGATGGATGGATTAGACAATAAATGGACTGATCGATGAATGACGAATGAATGGATGAAAATTGTAATTGGATAGGTGTAGGAATAAGTGGAATAAGAAATGGATTGATAGAATAAACAGTTGAATATATAGTTGCTTGGATGAGTGGTTAGTAGAAGAATAACTGGATGGCTGATTGGAAGTATTAGTGCAAGGATAGATGAATGGATGGAATAATAAAGAAGTGGATGGATACATGAACAAATGAAGGCGTAGATGAAAAATGAGGTCCCACTAAACACCAGAAGGAATTTTTAAGATGTCTTAATTGATATTTCAAGTTTCTTTGGGGGAACAGCAAGAAGTTATTAAGTACTAAGAAATTTATTTTAATCATCTACTATATTTATAGTAATTTCTCGAGAAATTAAATGCCTTGAGATTTAATCACCACTTTTTATTTATTTGTTTCCTTTTTACACACAAGATCTTCTGGATATAAATTTCATTTGAACTTAATTTTGGATGTATTTTTGATGTTCTCAGCTTTTACAGGCATTATCGGATCATCTACAGCTCTGTTCATCATTCCGGACACATCTAACATTCCTTCAAATTTACTAATTGTGCTTATAGTTTTATTAAGATGGAATTGGGTTTGCACAGATGGATGTAATACACAATTCGTATAATGAAGACAAAAGGATATAATTATAAAGATATAACAAAATAAGATGAACCTAAAATAAAATACATAAACTAACAGCAATCAAGAACAGAACCAACCCATCCACAGCTTCCTACTAATTTGATCTATGAAGTTATGGAGCTCTATCATACTTGCATCTTTTTCTTATGTGCAGCACAATTTGTTTTATATTCAGTGTAACTAAAGCACACAGTCATTTTACAGTGCAGTCACTCTAAGAAACAGAAAGGTCCATTTTTGTGATCCTAGTGTTCACAGATATATTACACTTAAACACGTTATGGTTCCAATTTTTCATATTTTAAAATAAAACAAATTACTTTAAGTTGCACCGTCTTGAGTCATCAATTTAGAAATATTGGTTTTTAAATCAATTTTATAGAATTCTAAGCAGCACAGAAGTGCTGGTCCTCACAGTCATGTGTGAAAGCTGAGGCCATATTTTGAAGAAAAGATCATGTTTTTCTGCAAAGTTAACTACAGTAATCTACACATGACTGGAATATATGAATTAAATGACATAGAAATCCCAAATGAATATTATAAAATATATTCCTGGTCCCCAGGAGTCGCCTCACTGGTGTTACTGCATAGAATATCTTACTTTAACAAAGAATATCTTACTTTAAAATAAAAAATCACACTGATGTCATCACTCGACTTCCTTTTACCTGTTTTCTGAGGATCTATGAAGAAAAGCTCATGATGAGGCCACTGTATAAACGTATCAGAAATTTTCTCACATGGCTCTTGATTTCATATGAAATGTCACTGGTGTGACCACCTTTATTCTTAGGTAATTGTGAGAAAATGGAAAACAAATCAAATTAAATACTTTTATTGGATATTCCATGGTTGAAAACATGGGTTGATGCTCTGTAGCAGCTGTTTTTGTAAAATGCGTTTTTCATAGAAAGTTTCACTGGTGTTACCTTTCTTAGGTGTAACTCCAGTGAGGATCGGTAACACCAGTGACTCCTGTGGACAGGTAGAAAAGTGGACGTTTCTGTAGAGTGACCCAGTGATGGGATTACTTTTTTCTTGGAACAGAGTAGTGCAACATATTGGATATACATATTTAGTACGCTGGTTGTACACTGGAAAGGTCACTTATTTTGTGCTGATTCATAACCACCTGTAAACAGGAACTGTTTGCGTTCTACATGAGATGAGATTTTTTTTTTTTGTTTAAGAAATACAGAGATTTGTCTTTTTTCTGACTGAAATAACCACAAATGGGCCTGATTGAACGAATATTAAAATGTTCCTAATGCTTCTTTAACCAACTAATGCAGAAATACATGGACTGATGCTGCTAACTATGCTTCCCCTCGACGCTGCATGTGTGCCTTCTCCTGTTTTGCAGTGCTTTTAACAGTGTGTAGTTGATATGCAGGTTTAAAAGACTGGTGACGTGGTAAGTGGGGAAATCAAGCAGTCGTGTTTGTGACTTGTTGGGTGTCATAGTGCCTTTTTAAGAGGGAAGCTGAGTTAAGCTAAAAGCCTGCATGCCTCCAACAAAATGTTGTAACACATGGACTGTTTTAATGTTATTTTTATGCCAGTCTGGCAAACTGAAGTGCTAGTTTAGCCAAAAAAAGTACACTTATACAGCTTTTCCCCTCTTACCTCTGATAGATCGGCCAAGACAAGTTTGATTCTTTGGTTTTGCTCTGGAGCCACGAGGCTAATGCAGCTAGCACATAAACAAAGCTTTTGCTCACTGATTAGCATTGTGCTAACTTGCCTCAGACTGTATTAAATTCCTAAATAATCTCTAATAGACTTGCTTGCCTGGCTTCTGATGCGGTATGACCCACTGTTATCTGTAAAAATTGACGAAAATGTGCTGCCTAGCTAAAAACAGTAGCAACAGCAGCAGTTTAGAAGCCTGGATTTCATCAGTACTTTACTTTAGCACATTGCTAATTGATGGGAGTTGCTGTGGCGGCTTTGCTGATGGCTACAACTTGCAGAGCAGTCACCTCAGATATAAAACAAAATAAAAATGAGTTTCTCTGTAGATTTTTCCCCTTTTTCACCTCCACTTTATGCAACAGACAGCACATCAAGCTGCTAGTATGTCTTATAGCAGATATACAGCACAGCAGCTGGGAGACGCATGGAAACAGACGGCTAACAGCCTCTTCATGGTTACAGCTGATGACTTCGTGATGATTTAGTGACGGAAACCAGGCTAGTCCAGTGGTGAACCGTGACTATTAGAGCTAGCTCTATTATCATTCAGGTTGGGCCTTAAATGCTTCTATAGTAACGTCAGTGTTTACTGGCAGCCTTACAGGGTTCTATTAGTACAGTAGCGCTAAGCTAATGATCGTTCACATGAACCTTTTTTTGACGTGCTGTGTCACGAAAGTGGTCCCACACATCATAAATCAAAACGTAATTGGTTGATTTCTCTGTCAGTTCCTGATTACCTTGGTGCTTAGCCTAATGAGTAAGGCCTTCTGTTCAGCTCCTGAAGTTCTAACCAGTAGGAGAGATCCCTTGCATCCACATAGATTCCACAGAGAAACAAATCCTAATTGGATCATTTTCCATTGGGCTTTTCAAGAATTTAACCCTTTTGTTTCTGACCAAAACTTGTCGATGGAATATGAGTGTTACTATGATATTCACAGAGTATATGAAGCGCAATGATGCTGTTAAATCAATAGGAACTCCAAATCACAGACTTTTGTTTTAGCTCACAGAAATCATTAGTCCTTCTATGAAGGCCTACAAGGCCCTGAGGGTTCTTCACTGCAGTAGCGTAGGCCGTCAACATGTGGATGGCTCTCATTATGTCATGTGAAATTCGTGGATCTGGTTACATTTACTTATTTTATTAGCTTTGTAGCTCCAGAAGCAAACTTGAGGCGCCAATCATGTTTTGGGTGATCGACAGCGTTGGAGATAAATTGGTATAAAATGCTGTACATATGATTTTTGGCTGAACTATCACTTTAAATATCAGCGCTGCTGCAGCATGTGATGATGATGCATTAAAAACCGTACTGAACTGTTTGCTGTTGCTGTTTAGCTTTTCAGCTCTTAATGCTGGACTTTGATCGAAACATGGTTAAAGTTGCTTTAGATCACAACAGCAGCAGCTCATTCTCCAGTAAATACCAACACACTAAACATGGTTGTCAAGAAGAAGAATTTCCTCACAGTCTCACTTGCTTACTAAAGTCAGCCAGCACTGGTACTAGAGTCACTGGGTTTTTTGTCTGGTTCTGAGATCAAGATTTAATATTTTAAAATTTTTTATGTATTAAATATATCCTGATTCTACAGATTCTATGGCTCCAGTTATTTATTTTTTTTTACCTGCACTCATTGGCCCTCAGGGTTCTCCAGGAGAACATTTTCAACACTGTCCGTTGCTTCCACTAGCAAAGTAAACCCTGAGAAATCGCAACTTCTAGTTGAAAAGTTGCAGTGGGGGCATTTGGGGGAAGAAAAGTATAAAGAACCATGCTATTTACTAAAGAACCCTCGAAGATGCTGTATATACATATATGTATCACTGTTGTCGGAACGAAACCTCGTATCTCCATTTTTGACGTTTTTCAGTTTTTGATATAATTTGAAAATGACTCTTGCTCTTTACATTGTGTGTAAATTTCATGATGCATGGGCCAAAAGAAATGACCCAAAATGACTTTGGGGAAAAAAGTCTGGTTCTGTTGACTTACATTAAAAGTAAATCAGGTTTTTTCTTTCTCCTGTAAAGTTCCCATTTTGGAGATATGAGCTGTGTGTGTGTGTGTGTGTGTGTGTGTGTGTGTATGTATATGTATATGTCTGAACAAACGTTCATAGTGCTAATACACTGTTGGAGAAAGTTCCCCGAACAGTGTTTACAGCAGGGCTGTCCGGTTTTATCCACAAAGGTTTGGTGTGGCTGCAAGTTTTCCCATCAAAACAAGCCGGAACTCACCTAATTCCCCTTCTTTAATCAGTTGGATCAGGCTTCAAACTGCTGATCAGGTGATCTCTTGCTTTGCCGGAGTGAAAACCTGACGCCACACCTGCCCGTTGTGGGTAAGGATCAGTGTGTTGGTGTCTGATGGAGAATGTGTGGTGAGCGTGCAGCAGTGCTGAAATGTGCAGTGCAGAACTAACCCAGCTCCAGCAACCTGCAGCTTCAGCCAGAGTCAACCAGGCTGTCTCTCTCTCTGTCTGTGTCTGTGTGTCTGTCTGTGTTCGTGTTCAGGGGCTCAGGAGGTTCTCATTGATCCAGGTACAGTACAGTACTGCCCTGCCTGCTGTAGCTCTAGACTTCGCCGTTACTGCTGCCTGAGCCTGCGCTAGCACTGTGCTCCAACTCCTCTGTGTCTGTCTATGATTTCTGCCTGTTTTTCTCAAATTAATCTGCAGCCCTTTGAATTTTAAGTGATTTGCATTGTAATCGTAACATTTTTGTGACTTTTTTGTTGTTGTTATTTTTAATTATTTTTTTTAAACTTAAAGCCAGTCATTTTCTTCTTTTGATGTTTTGTGATCTGGTTGAAGTGTTTGTTTTTTGTTTTTGTATTTATATGTGAATATCATTTGTTGCATAAATACAATTGTGTGTGTTTTAAGAGTGGGAGATCGGTAGACCAAAGTATCAGTGTTTAATTATTATAAATATTTTAAATATGCATTTAAGCCAGTTGTAAGAGTAACAGATTACAAAGTTATTACTACTACTACTACTACTACTAATACTAATAATAATAATAATAATACCAACAAGAATAAACATTTTTAGCGTTATTTGGCAACTTTTCAAAAAAGTGATTGCTAAATATGTAAACGTAAGGATAAATGTGTTGAATAGCAAAAAATAGCATATAAAAATAGTCTGTAATTAAAATCTTTTGAAATTGAATAGATTTATATGATTTATTTTTTTTGTAATATCTACAGCTGTCCTAAACAGCTGTTCATTTCCTGTAATTCCGCAAAATTAGGTTGTATTTCAGCTGCTGCTCAACACATACAGCAACAGATCCAATAGATGGCAGTGTTGCTTTGTATTGTTTTCACTGTAGCATGTAAGCAGACCCTCAGAACTCTGTTCATATGCAGTTCTGGCCAAAGGTCTTTTCCAGAATTTCTGTATAATTCAATAATTGAGATGTAAACAGTCATTCAGAGCGGTTTGGTGTGAAAGCGTTCATTGTAGACAAACATACAGACTCGGATGTCTTTACAGTGGTGGTGATGGGAACCAGACGTCACAGTGTCTGCAACACAAATATAGACATTTTATTTACTGTCCAAACTGCCAGTGAACCTGCACATTGTCTGAGTTTCATACCTTGATTAAGATGTAGTGGTGGAAAATCTGAAAAAATTGAGGACGATTTTGCTCTACAACACGCCTATACATGGACTTAAAAAATATGTTTTAAGTCAAAATCTTATCAAAGTAATTGTAAAACGGCATTTCGGACATCAGGCCATGTATTGGTTACCATTTCATGTAGTAGCTTTCTGCGAGGGAGCTTTTAGAGGTGGACATCTGGTTACCATCACCACCACTGTGAATAATTATGAGTCTGTAAGTTTCTCTAACGTAAAAATCCAGTGTGGCTGCTTTTGGTGCATAAAACAACACAAACATCATAAACAAACCTCAGGGAAATCTAAACTGTATAATATGGTAGATTTAAAGTGTATTAAGCAGGTATTTAATTGAAGATTATGTGTTGCTTTAATTCTGTGACTTCTCAACTTTTGCATTGTGTGCCATTGTTCACGGTCCTGTTTACAGAGAATGTGCATGACGCTATCGTCCGTCCTTTGTTTTGATTGAGCTGGTTTGTTTTTGTTGATTGAAACTAATTTCACAGCTGTTGGCTAAGAGTCTTTGAAGGAGCATAGACGAGTAACACCTGACATTGATCTGCATCACACATCTTTCACAGTGCATTAGCTTCCACTCTGGTACACACATTAGGGTCTCCATGCGTTTATCCTCTGCTGTAACACACATGGGGGCTTTTAAAATTACCTGATGAGTCAAATCTGTTATGTTAAAGCAGGGGCAAACAAGAAATTGTGCCACTCTTGGGGCTCTCATGTCTGGGATTAGGATACTTTTACATATATTTTTCATTCTATGTCCAAAGGTATCCAAACAGCTGGAATTCAGCTATTTTAGTGTTCAAGTCTACAAATATAGTTTGTATAATCTCCATAGACAAACATTGATCAGTTGAATGGGAAGCTCTGGATCAGCCACACATGAGCCTAAGGTCATTATGCCCAATGCCAACTGTCCACTAGAGGGGTATAAAGCGCCCAGCCTTGAGTTGTGGAGCAGTGGAACTGTGTTCTCTCGAGTGATGGCGCTCCATCCAGTACCTCTGGATTGAGTTGGAGTGGAGCCAGAACTGATCATCCAACATCAGTATCTGACCTCAGTAATACTCAATCAAATCCTCACAGCAGTGTTCCAACATCTAGTGTAAAGCCTTCCCAGAAGTGTAGAGGCTGTTACTGCAGCAGAGGAGGAACAAACTGCCTATTAATACCCTTCAGAAACACCGGATATCTGTAAACCTTTTTGGTTGAAATGTGCTGTATCTATTGAACATGATGGCAGCATGTTTTTTCACCATACCTGTATCCTTCTGCAGGCCTCTGGTTGCTAGGCAACAACTATGGATGCTGTACTCCAAACTGCTGGGATGTTTTTTTGGTGGAATAAATTGCAGATATTGAAATAGAAAATAGTTTCATAGTTTTTCAGAGTAACAAATATTGGTGTATGTTGGGAGTGGCCATTTAACTGTGGTGATGCTGCTTATTAGACTGTTAGGTTTATTATAAATGCTGATTTAGATTGGAAGCAAGTTCTGTTACAGTTTAATACGGCTGTCGTTGATGTGTTATAGGAGCAATGTCAGTGTTACTGCAGCGTGCATGATTTGTAATAACAGGCGTGTTTCTGTTCTCTGGGTTCTGTGCTTGTTTCTCTTGTTTATCTCTGTTGATGTCTTACTCACTCGCTTTCTGTCACGCGTTTATATTCATGAGTGTTCAGGTCTCTCTCTCTCTCTCTCTCTCTCTCTCTCTCTCTCTCTCTCTCTCTCTCTCTCTCTCTCTCTCTCTCTCTCTCTCTCTCTCTCTCTCTCTCTCTCTCTCTCTCTCTCTCTCTCACACACATTTTCTCATCTTCTCTTCCTCTCTGGGCAGGTGCTCTGACCACCAGCGGGATCAGTGCGGACACTAGCAGTGAGATCGGTCGAGCTAAGAACTGCCTGAGTCAGGAGGACATCATTGAGAAGTACAAAGAGGCCATCTCATACTACGGAAAGGTGAACTAGCACAAGTACAACGAGCCCGTCTGTCGTTAAAGTGAGGATTCAGTCCTCAGTGATGTTTTCACATTTTCCCCTTCAATCGAAGTCTGTTAGGCTTGTTTGGGGTCTGGAGTGACATTCATATCCATAAAATGCATGGAAGTATGTTCAAAGCAGTGTTTGCTGCCACTGGATTTTGTTGTACCACATTGCCATACATTCTTAATAATAACGGTTCTTCAAAGTTTGCTTAGTCAAGAAAATGGTTCTAAGTAACGTTCAGACAACCCTTTGTATGATTAAAGGATTCTTTGCATTGTTAAAGAGGTCTTCAGATTGATGGAGAACAGGGAGAACATTCTAGAATGGGGAGAATATTCTTGAATAGTGTGAATAGAGAGAACAGTCTAGAACAGGGAGAATATTAAACCCTGTGGATGGTTCACATTCTAGAACACACATATTGAGGAGAATATACTAAAACAGAGTGAATGAAGGGAATATTCTAGAACAGTGTAAATCAGGAGAACATTGTAGAACTGCATAAATGAGGGAGAATATCCTAGATAGGCATAAATATCTAGAAACTTTGGGGGGGGGGGTGTAAAGCAGTGAGAAAGGGGAGAACATTCTAGAACAGTGTGAATAGAGAGAACAGTCTAGAACGGGGAGAATATTCGAGAATATTCTTAAACCCTGTGGATGGGGAAAAACATTGTGTAACAGTGTGAATGGGGCAAACACTCTAGAACATTGTAAATAGGTAAAACAACCACGAACATTGTGAATGGGTAAAGCATTCAAGAGCAGCATAAATGGGTAAAACATTCCAGAACAGTGTGAATGGGGAAGAGTTCTAGTGTGAGTGAAGAGAATGTTCTAAAACAGAACATTCTGGAACACAGTGAGCAAGGAGAACCATTCTGAAACAGTGGGAATGGAATGTTCAGTGTAGTTGTGAAGAACATTCTAGAACACATGAATGAGGAGAGCATTCAAGAACACGTGAATGGGGAGAGCATTCAAGAACACGTGTGAATGGGGAGAGCATTCAAGAACACGTGAATGGGGAGAGCATTCAAGGACACGTGAATGGGGAGAGCATTCAAGGACACGTGAATGGGGAGAGCATTCAAGGACACGTGAATGGGGAGAGCATTCAAGGACACGTGAATGGGGAGAGCATTCAAGGACACGTGTATGGGGAGAGCATTCAAGGACAAACGTATGGGGAGAGCATTCAAGGACACACGTATGGGGAGAGCATTCAAGGACACACGTATGGGGAGAGCATTCAAGGACACACGTATGGGGAGAGCATTCAAGGACACACGTATGGGGAGAGCATTCAAGGACACACGTATGGGGAGAGCATTCAAGGACACACGTATGGGGAGAGCATTCAAGGACACACGTATGGGGAGAGCATTCAAGGACACACGTATGGGGAGAGCATTCTAGAGCAGTGTGACTAGGGGAGAACTTTCTAGACCAGTCTGGAACTGTGAGAACATTCTGCAGATCCAGACAGGCCCACACAGGTACTGCACACTATCCCAGCGTTTGGGTTTGTTTGGATCCTGGCTGAGAATGTCAGTGTGGCTGTTTTGTGCCTCTCAGCTGTTCTAATAGTGACCACCAGGGGACAGTATGCCCCCACAAAAAACAGCACCATTGGACTGTGACTGCAGCGACCTGCTTTTTTGGTTGTTGCTGATCTTTCAGCTGAGAACAGAACGTTTTGGTTTCAACTAGTGAACAGATGATCTGTAGTCAGTCAGGATACAACACTATCACTGTACTAGACGTTGCTGTATCATATCGGTCACTGTGGTAGCCTTCTGATATGATGGGCTTAAGTCCTGGATCTCTGGGAGGTTCAGTCAGTGAGAAACTGTTTCCAGGGATCTTTGATTTTAATTATTAAGGCTAATTATTATATTCTTAATAATTCATTAAGATGCCTCAACCTTCAGCTGACCTTAAAAGGAGGTGAATGATTTGCTTTCTTTGAGTCAGCATTTCCATTATGACAAAGCAGCAGGTCTTTCCATTACACCGAGATGGAAATCAAATTAATTCTGATGGAGTCTAATGAAGTTTTGTATTAGGGCTGATTGTAGATCAATGTACTTTGTACATGCAATGTAGGTAATGCATTTAAAGTCACTGATTTTCGGGTTATTTAACGACTCAATGTAGACCAACCCTGTGTTTGCATTAATAATTGCATGCTGAAATAAATGAGTTCTAATTAGCTGAGGATTTAGGTTGAAGGAACATGTCTTAGACCAGGGAGAACTTTTGTTGACAGTTTGTAAGCTACATTATCCTGTTTGTTAGACAGAGTTTCTCCTGTAATTTTGCTGTGCTGTCTTACTTATATTGTAATTCTTGGTGTGGTGATTTAAATTGCTTTCAAAAAAGATTAATGACAACATCATTGTAAAATTTGCGAGGTACAAAGAAACTTGAATTGAATTGAAGAGAAGAATAGACAAACTCTCCATTTCTCTCTCTTTATTTCTCTCTCTTTCTCAGTATAAAAACGCTGGGGTGATTGAGTTGGAGGCATGTGTTAAAGCAGTCAGAGTCCTGGCCATTCAGAAGAGAGCCATGGAGGCTTCAGAGTTCCTGCAGAACGCTGTCTACATCAACTTGGGTCAGGTAAAGGCAGAAAAACAGCACCTCAAACACCACATCTGGATTATCTTTCATCAGAATAACTCAGGGAATGCACTTAGGGGTGGGCAGTATGAAGATAGGTCATTGATATTGTGATATATTACACCACAGTATGTTTTTCGGAGTACATGTCCTGTTTGGTCAGTACTTTTAGAGCGCTGGATCTGAATGGAGCATGAAAAGACTGATTTAAACCAATTTCAGAGAGCATGTAAACAACAAGCATGACAAGTTATAGTAACTACATAAACTACATAGTAACAAGTAGCTGGTTGGATATCAGCCAATTAAGACTTTATTTTATTTGCTCACTTTTAAAAAGACGCCACTACCCTTTTGCTTGTGCAAATCCAATCCAGCATGTTTGCAAACTATATACTGTGCATTGTGATAATGGTGATATTATTATTATTATTTTCTTTATTGCCTACCTTTAGATCCCAGGCTGACATCTAAAAATAATTAGCGTGAAACTTTAGATATTACTTTGTGTTTATGTATTAAAGTTTTTATTGTTAAAATACACACATGGTCAGCTAGAGGTGGGCAGTATGACAATATTCTATCAACGCCATGAAATATTTTTCCCATTGTGATCAACAATACATTCTCTGAGCATACTTATTCCTTTTTGATAGGATTTAGTCCAGTGCACTGTGTGAAATTGCTGTGATGCATATTGTGTATCATGAAAATGTCCTTATTGTTATATATTTGTACCTTATTGTCTACTCCTATGGTCCGCTGCAGCTTAGACCTCCATTCTAAGCTTTGTGTACCTTTTTATATGTTACCTTATATCACTTTTTAACTACTTTAATAACATTCTTTTATTTTTAATTATACAACATTGTAATTATTTAAAAAATAAACAGGTTTTGTTGAAGTATTTCATATTTTGATTTGAAAGTAGAAAAAAAGTTTATTGGTGAGCTCCTGCTGGTGTGGGTTCATGGCGGTTTCTTCTCTGTAAATGACACATACAAATGTGACCGAGTTAATAGCTCCCCCTGCTGGACAAACGTCAGCTATCTGAATGAGTGACTTCCAAAGTTCCAAGTCCATTTACTTTACATATTTTTAAAAAGAGGTTGTTTCTGTCATTATAGCAGAGGAACTCTGGAATTCAGCTTCAGATGTCTGTGGTAAACCATCATATTCATAATTTTAACTCATCTTGAACCACTGGGACACTGAAGCTGCACTGAAAATGCTTACAGTTTTCCTCAGATGGTATTGTGCACTCTGGGAAACACCCAGCGTAGACAGTTATTCAACCATAGCCAGCTTATTAATGCCCTGTAAGGTTCCACTGTTTTAACAGTAAAAGGGAAAAAGTATTAAATGTTTTATGTAATATGAAATAGGAAGCTGTTAGACACATGTCCTTTTATGTTCTCAGGTTTTTGTATTTGTAAGTTATTGCTGATATCCGATTACGTTGCCCTATAACCCAGACACTTTTAGCTATTTGAAGTAATGCAGAATCATTTGAAGAGCATGTACAGCCTTCATGCTGTTGAGTGTAATTCCATTGCATGAAAAGGAACACACTTGCTCATTCATTAGCATTTTCATTAGGGCAGATTATTACTGTATGATTTGTCTGTAATCAGAAATGGAGAATAAATAAATATGCTAATTCTCCTGTCATTAAGAAATATCACCAAACATGCAAAGGTAAAACAATTGTTTGTTGAGGGTTAGGCCGAATTAGCGGATGGACCGAGCCCCTCTTGTGCGGAATTAGATTTCATTAACCTCTGAGTCTCATAGTCCATTTCCTGACATTTCTCTAAAAGACGTTCATGTTCATGCCCGCCGTTTGGTGTAAAGGTGCGTGAAATTGCAGGACTGCTCAGTGTGTCAGCAAATAGTAGGTTTCTGACGTATTCCAAAACCAGACAGATGGTGCTAACCTCAGCAGTAGGCCTCTGGTTTGCTTTTGGATTCATGGACAGAGCATCTGACCCAAAATACCCTATATTGCCAAAAGTATTCACTCACCCATCCAAATCATTGATTTCAGGTGTTCCAATCACTTCCATGGCCACAGGTGTATAAAGCCGAGCCCCTAGGCCTGCAGACTGCTTCTACAGACATTAGTGAAAGAATGGGTCGCTCTCAGGAGCTCAGTGAATTCCAGCGTGGTACCGTGATCAGACGCCACCTGTGCATCCAGTCCAGTTGTGAAATTTCCTCACTACTAAATATTCCACAGTCAGCTGTCAGTAGGATTATAACAAAGTGGAAGCGATTGGGAACGACAGCAGCTCAGCCATGAAGTGGTCAGCCATGTAAAATGACAGAGCGGGGTCAGCGGATACTGAGGGGCGTAGTGCACAGAGGTCACCAACTTTCTGCAGAGTCAATCACTACAGACCTCCAAACTTCATGTGGCCTTCAGATCAGCTCAAGAACAGCATAGAGAGCTTCATGGAATGGGTTTCCATGACTGACCCGCACAGAACACCTTTTGGATAAATTAGAGTGGAGACTGTGAGTCAGGCCTTCTCATTCCAACATCAGTGTCTGACCTCAGAGATGTGCTTCTGGAAGAACGGTCAAAAACTCCCATAAACACACTCCTAACCCTTGTGGAAAGCCTTCCCAGAAGAGTTGAAGGTGTTATAGCTGCAAAGGGTGGGCCGACATCATATTAAACCCTATGGATTAAGAATGGGATGTCACTCAAATTCATATGTGTGTGCCAAGGCAGACAAGCGACTACTTTTGGAAATATAGTGTAGCTAGCATAGCTTTTAATTGAAGCCAACAGTGAGTAATTCCTATGTAGTACAGGAGGGCATCACTAGAGACCACAAAATATGATGATATCCTGATACTGGAGCCGACATATGAGTCTGATGTGATATTTAAAGCTGCAACGTGTAAGATGTTTTTTGCTAACATTAAAAGAAGTAGAGTTACCACACCTCAGCATCACTGAATGTGTTTGGGATTATTTGGAAATGCATTTCGAGATAACAGTGAGCTTGATACATGTTCAAAAATATGGATAATAAAATAATAAATGTCAACCATTGGGCCTCATTGCTGTGGTATTTTTATGGACACACTGTATGTAAATGATATAATTTTTTTTTTTAACCCTCCCACCCCTAATTTGTAATGCTGCTGTAGAATGTTCAGCTGAAATATGTCTTGACAAGCACTTCATTAATAAGTGACATTAATTAAATGGTTTATGTGTCTTGTCTCTTCACAGCTGTCTGAAGAGGAGAAGATCCAGCGCTACAGCGTTCTCTCGGAGCTGTACGAGCTGATTGGCTTTCACCGTAAATCTGCATTCTTTAAGCGCGTGGCTGCCATGCAGTGTGTGGCCCCCACCATCCCTGACCCGGGCTGGAAGGCCTGTTATAGACTGCTGCTGGAAACGCTGCCTGGGTACAGCCTTTCCCTCGACCCCAAAGACTTCAGCAAAGGTACTCCCAGACTTACTCATACTCATCTCAAATCCTCGATTACCTCCTGCTTCTGCCGAGGCTCATGATGCTTAACACTAGAGATTAGACAATCCATAGTTTCTTAATGAATACTGTTATTATTGGCCTTCTCAGTGTCACTTCTACAGGCTGCAATATGCAGGCATTGCAATGAAATGCAACGAATCCTTTTACTTTTTTTAGTGCACACTATTGTTGTCCCATTTATTTTCTTCTTCTTCTTCTTTTTTGTTTTTCTTCTGCTGGATATTTTTCCAGATATTGACACAGAAACAACTCAGTCTGATTGTAAGAGGGGTAATTTTCATCATTTGTACAGGTTCTGTGTAGCATCTGTTCATTTGTTGGATTTTTTTCCTATTGTAGTGAATGAAGGAACTATGTGGCCAAAAGTTTGTACACCCTCTTTATGTCACTGTGATAAAAGTGCACCAACGGCCCAGCAACATCCTAGCAACCATCAGCAACTGTGTACCAACACCTTAGCAACCACCTGGGATGTCATAGCAGTCACCTTACAACACCAATTGGCAGCCACATAGTAACCACCCCTTAACCCCCTAACAATCACTTGTCATATCAAAGCTACTGACTATTTACACCCTAGGGACCAGTTGAGATACCATAACAATCATGTAGCAATACCTACGTAGCAACCACTTGGAACAATTTAGCAGCTGCTTAGTAACACCCCAACAAGCACCTAGCAACACCCTAGTAATACTGGGAAACTGCTTAAGCTGCACTGTTTTTTCTTCAGGAAATGCACTTTTCTAGTTTTTATATTGTATTGTGAGCATTATGACCCTCCTTAGATGTTCCGCATGCATGTTATTGAATCAAGGCATTCAGGTGATCCTACAAACATGAATAATTTTAATCAAAAGTAGGCCAGCCTTTACTCATGTTACATCAAAAGCTTACCATCGTGCTCTAGTATATTACAAGTAGCATATCATCACAAAATGAAGCAAAATAATGTCCGTATGATCTTTTGTCCAGACTGCGCTGCAGTTAGTCAAAACCAGTCCATTAGTTGTTGTCAGTGCTCTGCCATGGCGATATGGCTTCTGTTGTTTCATTTTAACGCAGTGTCCACTCTCTGTCCACTCTATTAGACACGCCTACCTCATCAGTCCACCTTGTAGATGTAAAGTCAGAGACGACAGCTCATCTGCTGCTGCACAGGTTGTGTTGGTCATCCTCTAGCCCTTCATCAGTGGTCACAGGACACTGTTGGCTGGATATTTTTGGTTGGTGGACTGAGTCTCACTGAAGTGTTTAAACTCCAGCGGCACTGCTGTGTCTGATCCACTCGTACCAACGCAGCACACACTAACACACCACTACCACGTCAGTGTTACTGCAGTGCTGAGAATGATCCATCACCCAAATAGTACCTGCTCTGTGAGGGTCCATGGGGGTCCTGACCACTGAAGAACAGGGTAAAAGGGGGCTAACAAAGTATCAGAGAAACAGATGGACTACAGTCTGTAACTGTAGAACTACAAAGTGCAGCTATACAGTAAGTGAAGCTGATAAAATAGACAATGAGCATAGAAACAAGGAGGTGGTCAGAATGTTATGCCTAATCAGTGTATATTGCAAAATTAAAATGTGTTTATTATTAAATAGATTACTTGAATGAATAACATCTCTTGGGGATTTTTACAGTAAAAATAAGCTATTTAAAGAGGAATTGAATGAAAAATCAATTTGTAATAAAATAAATTAATATAATTGGACAATATATGGGGTAACATCTAATCGGTTGCTTGCTACTATGCAGTTAATGCAGGTACTGTACACTGGTTGTTGTTGTTGTTTACAGGCTCTTTTTAATTGGCCTAAATGTGTTAAAATTGACATCATAAATGTATAATGAGTTAAATGCGTCATCATGATGATAACCCACACCAGTTGACTGTTCTGTTGAGGTCAAGGTCTGCGCATGCTGTTTAATAGCAACTGACCGTCATATTGAGTGAGGTAGTTCAGTAGATGGTGAATTAAGGAGGCACCAGCCCGTTCGTTTAAGGATAATGTTACCAGTTTAATGGGAACAGAATTGATTTGTTGGTCATTCTGTAAACGTACTGCTTTGGTATCTGTTGCTTCTGCGTCTATAATTAGCGTCCAGTGGATGTGACGGATGAAAACTGCAGCTTTCCCTCTCATGTTTGATGAATATTAACCGACGCTTTTGCTCCCAGGATGACATCATTGTCTTCTCCTCTCCGCTTTGGTTGTTTGTCCAAGACGGCCGGCTGTGATTTACGAGTGCCACTAATTTGTTTACGTGATTTTCAGCGTCTGTTTGTTGTTTATGAAAGGAGCAGCATATCAACGAAGGTAACTGATGGTGGTTTAAACAGTTTGAAGTTCCTAACTGACCTTCCTGCAGATGAGCTTTGGCTCCAGTGGGGAGTAATGAGCCGTTATGGGTGTCATCCTTGTTGCTTTTGGACGCTGCTTGTTTGTGAAGTGCTCTTCTGGAGGGTGCTCTGTTTTTAGGACAGCTCTGCGAGAGCCTTTTTTTTTCTGTTTTCATGAAGTGCAGGTTGACCTGGTGGACTCTCGACTACCTTCATTTGAGCTCTTCTATACAAAATCCTCTCACAAACACGGCTGAATGAGGAATGCAGTTATCCTCAAGGGTATCACGCCTGAGCTCCTCATTTTAGAGTGTGTGAATGTGTGTTTGAGAGTGAGTGGGCGAGTGGTGCGTAAGCTTGTGTGTGCTTTCTGAGTGAGTGTGTTTTATAAAGCCCTTTTCACATTCAGACCTAGTAACATTTACTGTATTTGATTTCTGGTCAAAACTACTATTATGTTATTCACCGAATGGAAAATTCTTGACCAAAACCAACATTTTGTGTTCTTACAGCCGAAAAGAGAGAGATTTTAAAAATGTATTCATTTACTTATTTTTTATTTAATAGAATATTAGCTTTTTTATTTATGCTTTTTTCTGAAGTAGTTCTACTGATGATGCTTCAAAGGCAACAGATATCAGTCTTTAGGTATAGCTTATTCATTTTCAGTTACACAGAAGCTTGAAGTGAATGTAATATCACAATATTTTCAGTGTTGGTGCCTGTTAAGTTAAGTTAAGTTAAGTTATCACTGAAAATATTGTGATATTAAATTCAGTTCAAGCTTCTGTGTAACTGAAAATTAATAATCTATACCTAAAGACTGATATTTGTTGCCTTTGAAGCTTATACTTTTTTGATCCCACAACTGGGGAAATTCCACCTCCGCATTTAACCCATCTGTGAAGTGAAACACCACATACACACTAGTGAACACACACACTAGGCAGTGACCACACTTGCCCGGAGCAGTGGGCAGCCCTATCCACGGCGCCCGGGGAGCAGTTGGGGGTTAGGTGTCTTGCTCAAGGACACCTCAGTCATGGGCTGTCGGCCCTGGGGAACGAACCAGCAACCTTCCGGTCACAGGGCCAGATCCCTAACCTCCAGCCCA
The DNA here is from genome assembly GCF_015220715.1 of Pygocentrus nattereri. Classification (NCBI taxonomy): domain Eukaryota; kingdom Metazoa; phylum Chordata; class Actinopteri; order Characiformes; family Serrasalmidae; genus Pygocentrus; species Pygocentrus nattereri. The sequence goes on from NC_051221.1 coordinate 9,812,507, forward strand.
CAACTGACCAATTTTATTCCTTTATTCCAGCTTCCATTCTTTTCTGGGTTGGGTTGGAGCAAAAGTGTGGAACGTTTTGGGGACCCTAAGCACCGGGTTGGGAAACGCTATTCTATGACATTGTGTAAAGTGCACAATGCACTTTATCACTTTTGTTTTGGTTTTGGTGTACATTACTGGGATTTAACTCTGGCTTTGTTTAACCCCTCCCCCTTTAATAACTGCAAAAATCCTCATAAAAACGCAGCTGTGAAAGGGGCTTAACTATGGTGTATGTGTTTAGTCTGAAGGTGGACTGGACTGCTACCTGCCCGTCTCCTGAGGTCCACTCAGTGTGTGTGCTAAAGCAGCAGGAGCTTCAGTGGAGAGTATTGATCTGTTCCACTCATATCTTTACTTTAGACTACAGCCCTGTAAGAGCTGGATTAGTTTAATCGAAGTACTCGCTGTAATTTAAACGAGGTCTGTGAATTTAACCTCTTCACAAAGAGGCTGAAAATGGACGGTTCTGCTTTTTAATTAGATTATAAAATAATGTCTAAATGCTGTCATCACGTTTTCTTAAACTACACAAAGTAATCTGAAGCTGAATGTTTGTAGATTTTTCTCGTGAGCTGTCATTTAGAGAAAATAAGTGCATAAGAGTAAAATCCTGACTTTTAATCAGAGCTTCATTACAAGCATTAAATGTCTGAAATGTGCAAACATTTGTGTTTGTGTTATCAGTAGAAGTACTTGGATGCTGCTCCCATATGAATCTGTATTTCACCATCATTTGCTTCCACAAGTTACAATGCAAAGTGGAATAAAACTGTAATATGAAATATTGTATGTAATAATAAATAATACTTTTAAGTTATATGTCTGTTGTCAGAAGAAAACCCTTTTATCTCCAGTATGGGAACTTTACAGGAGAAGGAAAAAACACAGTTTACTTTTAATGTAAGTCAGTGGAACGAGACATTTTTCCTGGTCGTCTTGGGCCGTTTCTTTTGGTCCGTTCATCATGAAATTTACACACAATGTAAAGAACAACAGGCATTTTCTAATTATGTCAAAAGGTTTTCTTCTGACAGCAGTGATCTATTACATAATGTTATACTTTTGTATGATAAAATATAGTCATTGAAATTCTGGGGGAAAAACCAAAAAAACTTAATCTGGTCTTAACTCTGCTACTACAAAGTCTTGGTCTTGGCTTAGACTCGACTGCTGTGGTGTCTTGATTTTGACTTGGACTCGATTGCCACAGTGTCTCTGTGTTGACTCGGACACAGCTAATACAAAGTGGTGGCTATGACTGACTTAATAAATACAAAGTCTCTGTCTTGGCTCTGACTTGACTCCTACAGAGCGTTTGTCTTGACTCTGACTCCACTACAAAAAAGTCTCAGTGTTGGGTTGCACTGAACTACCACAAAGTCCTGGTCTTTGTTAAGCCTTGACTACTAAAAAGTCTCAGTCGTGACCCGAACTGTGTCCAGTTCTTTGTCTTGACTCCGAGCTGCCACTAGTAGGGTCAACTACAACTCTGTGATGATTTAGGGATGCAGTTTTTATGATGCTGATTGATGGACTTTCTTTGTTAGCTACATCAGCCTCGTAGCTCCATTACAAACCAGTACAAAACTACAGGAGCAAACTTGGGACACCGAACCGATCGACTACATCGGAGTAAAGGGGGATTCGTGTGTTGAATTTTTGCCAAACTGTTTCCTTAATGGAAACGATTTTATGGCATCAGTCTCTCTCTCTCTCTCTTTCTCTCTCTCTCTTTCTCTCTCTCTCTCTCTCTCTTTCTCTCTTTCTCTCTCTCTCTCTCGCTCTTGCTTTCTCTCTCAACAGCAGGGACCAGGAGGACAAATGGAAGAGCAAATGGGTTTCTAATTGGCTGGGGATTTCTCTCTCTCTCAGCTTTCAATTACTCAGAGAGAGGCAGAGTGACAGACAGCCAGAGAGAAAAAGAAACGAGTGAGAGAGAGGGGGAAGAGTGGGAAGTGTTTTGAGTTTAAATAATGTTTTGGAACTCTGGGTCTAATTAAGTTCGCCTGCTATTGTCGGAATTAATTAAAGCAATCTGTAATTACGTATTAATGTGCTAACGACAAAACTGTTTAAGCGCCTGGTTTAATACAGCCTTGAAAATGTGCCTCAATCAGCACTCGCAGAAATGCTTAAAAATTGATTCAACTAGCCACTGATGTTATTGCAGGTGCGTTCAGTCTGAGCATCTGCCAACTGCTGGGACAGAAATGTAATGTGTAAAGCTTTGGTCGGTTTGGTTAAATTTTACAGCTTAACATGTAAGAGGAGTTCAGTAGAGTGAGTCTGAAACACCTCTCTATTTGAAGGGCCATATAGCCCTAACACTTCACCCTACCCCTCTATCTCAGCACTGATCAGGACACCCTATCCCAGCAAACATGCAAAACAAAGAGCTAAGGGCTAAGTGGTAGGGGCGAGGGGTGAAATGGGATTGGGTCATTGTGCATTTTATCAGATCTTCTTACCAGATATGTGCACTTTGTGGTTTCTCAATTGCAGATTGTAGTAGATCTGTTTCTCTGTGTGCTTTATTGGTCCCAAATTAATTTCTTGCTCCCAAATTGGTTAGACCCACTCAGAGAGCCTTATGGACCATATTGCACCTTTGAAGGGAACATTTTATCGTTCGTACCTTAATGTACAGCAATGTGCCTGTGCAAAACCTCTTTCAAAACCATTATCCATGTAATCTCAGACCCATTCAATGGTGTTGAGGCCTGGACTCTGGGGTGGTCAGTCCATTGTTCAGCATCTTCGGCTTGATTTTCTCCTCCCTCTCAGAGATGAAAGCTTTAAGGGCTGTTTATCTGAAGGGGTCAGTGTTGGTGTCCAACAGGTCTTGTACAGTTTTTAGGAGTCTGTGTCTGTGAATCATTTTTTGAGTTTGAGTTGAGTAGTACATGTTCAGAAATATCATTATATTCAGAGCCCGTAAAACACTGTTCAGGTCAGCTCTATCCAGTGTCGGGTTGTTCACTGTGAGATATTGAATGTGGCCCGTGAATGTGCTGCTGTGGGAGAGCCAGCTGCTTTAATGAGGGTCTAAATGGAAATGGCTTTGAGACTGAAGCCTCTGACAGAAGAGAACGCCTGCTCGGCCTACGCATTGCAATTTTTAGGTGTGTATGAGTATGAGCGATATTTTGGAGTGGGGCTCTGTGTGTGTGTGTGTGTGTGTGTGTGTGTGTGTGTGTGTGTGTGTGTGTGTGTGTGTGTGTGTGTGTGTTGGGAACAGTCTGAATATACAGTAGAACAAAGTATTCTAAGGCAGGGTTTCTTAACCACTGGGAGAAGGACCACAAGAGGGCTACGAAGCACCCCTTGGTGGTCCTTGGACCTATACTGAGGGGAAGTCAGTGGTCCATTATGGGCCTGTAATGCCATTTTGTCATAAGAGGCAAAAAAAGTTGATTTAACAAAAAAAGAAATATAAAATGGTTTCAGACAGTTTCAGCATTAATACAGCCCTCAGAAACAGCACACAAAGGCAGCTTTGTCAGGTTTTTTGCCTTTTGCCTCTAGAAACACCTGACCTTTCAGTTGTCCACTCACTGATACTTCACTGATACACATCACATATTGCAAGATTGGCACCCACATGTTGAAGATTTTTATGCAATAACGTCATGTTTTCTAGTGATAAACAGGTGAGACCTAGGCTGGAAAAGGATGAGAACCTCTGTTCTCAGATGCCTGATTGAATAAAAAAGACTCATATTAGAATAAACAAAATAATACCAATATAAAATGTAGTACAGTGATCATAAGAACACTGTCGGTGTTCATTTAACAATTTTCTGTCCTTGAGGAAGCCCAGTATTAATTGTAGGCTCTCACAGATGTTTAAATTATTGAAACTCACGTGATTCTAAACAGTGGTGCGGTTAGGGTTAGTTTGGACCAGGGTTAGGGCTAGGACCAGGGTGAGGGTTGGGTTTAGGTTTTGGGTTGTTATTAGGGTTAGGGTTAGGATTAGAGCAGGTTTAGATAATTATGATCAGTTTTTTAGCTTTTTAGTTGAACATGATTTGATAGTAAATTCAGTATCTACAAAGCCTCTAAAGTGGACTATTCAAATAAAGTGTTACCAGTTGTAGTTATCATGCTTTACTTAGTTTGGCTAATCAATCATTAAATTAAATCCGGTGTATTAGTGATGAAATCAGGTGAAATCATTTTATATCACAATTTGAAAGAGTGCAATTTTAACTATACCCTACATCATCAACAATATTGTCTTAAGTTTTAAGCAACATGGCGGCTTGAGTTGCAGAACGTCCTCCAAATGATCGTCTTGTCTCTTCTGAGACCTGCCCCTGGCTGTGATTGGTCCAAATCACTACACATTCCTTCTATGAGCTCCTTGTTTGTTCTATGAGTGGTTCACTGCACAAAGCAGGCAGCACAGGCCACTATAACAGGCATAAAGAAGTTACATTTATCTACACTGAAAACGATGCTTTGACTTGAGTTTTTCTCTAACAGTGCTTAAAAATCCCAGACGCTACAGACTCTGTCTCCACCGTCTCCTCTTATTATGCGTGTTAATAGTGAAGTAACCGGTCAGATACAATATTACAGAGAATGGTGGTGGATAATAAGGGGACAGAGCTGAAAGTGTGTCTGTTTGTTAGGAGGAATAACACGCACTCGGCTAAAGCATTTAGGAAACTGAAACTGAAACTGTGGAACGGCGTTGCTCTGAAAAACTGCGCTTCTATAATATTTCAGTACTAATACTTTCAGTTTATCGTGCTTTAGTGTGTTTGACCTTTTTTTACATCAGTAACGGTAGCTAACAGTAGCTGCCTGGCTAACTAGCTTTATTACTTTGATTACGTGTTTACGTTTCAGCTGTGCGCATATGCTCGGTTGCTAGGTAACGGACACGGCAGTTGATTGTCGACTTCGATCGAGTAAGTGAAGGTTTCTTAACTTGAGAAGATGCTGTAAGACAAGATTCCTAAATTAAGATTAAGTTTTGCTTCTGTAGCAGGAACAGTTACAGTGGAGAACTATGACTGTGTGTGTGTGTGTGTGTGTGTGTGTGTGTGTGTGTGTGTGTGTGTGTGTGTGCGCGCATGGTTTGGAAATGTGCATCCATGTGCGTGTCGGATTGATGCGTGTCCTGTTTGATCCAGTCAGTGTGGTGCAGACTGATAGCTTAGCAGCTTTGCAGATGCCTTTATCGTCTTGCTATAGCTAATAGGATTCACCCTCAGTAGCACCACACACGTTCATGCACCGCACACAGCACGTATGGATAAAGACGTTTCACTACAGGCAAAGTGGAAAGAATGAGAGAGAAATGAGATAGAGAGATGCTCATGATAGAGACTGTGAAAAGAGAGATGTGAAGACAATGTGTATGTTCAAAAGAGCGAGTGAGGACAAGGAAGAAAAGGGTTGGTGATGCAGGGTTAAAGACAGGTGGGAAGAAGAAGCAGCTTGAGAAAGAGAGGAAGGAGGTTTTATAGGGTGTTCTAATAATATCTGGTCGACAGTGATGTGTAAACGTGAAGGAGATGTTCTAGATGTGGAGAGGTAGCAGATGTTCCAGATGTGAAGAAGTGTGAAGTTTTAGATGTGGAGATTTAGAGATTGCTGTAAATGTGAAAGTTTATAAGATGTTGTAGCGACTCAAGATATAATTCAGACTCTGACCAGAGACTCAACACTTGACTCAGACTCTCACCTCGGAGACTTGAGATTGAGACTGGCTCCTGAAATTTAAGACTAAACTCTGTTTCACACCATGGAAACTTGAGATTCAGATGGTCCTCCATCTCAGGCACTCGAGACAATACTTGAACCTCAGTAACTCTGGACTTGAAACTCCTACCTCTCAAACACTTGAGGCTCAACTCAGACTTGCACTTCAGACTTAATACTCTGTCTCACACCTCAGAGACTTGAGACTCGACTTCGATTCGCACCATGGAGACTTAAGACTTTGACGGACACTTTACTTTCAAGACTAGTTTCAGTCTCACATTTCAGAAACTAAAGACTTAAACCTCAGAGACTCTGGACTCGGAAGTTATACCCCAGCAAATCAAGATTTGACTTTGACTTGCACCTCAGAGACTTGAAACTTGACTCGGTCTCACACCAAAGACACTTGAGACTTTTCTCAGATTTGTACCCTGGAGACTCAAGAGACTCACACACTTCAGAGCCACGGACTTGAGGTTTGCGTTTGATTTGAACTCTACAGACTCAATCTCGCACCTCAAGACTTGACTCAGACATGTGTCTCAAGGGCTTGAGACTCTACTCTGACTTTCACCCAAGAAATTGAATGTCTCACCTCAAGGACTTGAGACACATCTGAGACTCGCACCTCTAAAACCCAAGACTCACCCCGAACTTGCACCTCTATACTCTACTCTGAATCGTGCCTCAGACTTGAGACTTTATTTGGACTTGACTCAGTCTCGCACCTTGATGACCTCAGAAACTCAAAGCTAAACTCTGGCATACATCTCAGAGACTCAAAAGTTGACTCAGTCTCACAGTCTTGTCTTAGACTTGTATCCCAGAGACTTGAGTCTCAACTCTGACTCACCTTACAGACTTGAGACTTGACTCAGACTCACGCCTCAGACTTCAGACTTGATTCCAGATCATGCCTTAGAGACTTGACTCGACTTAGTCTCGCACTTTAAAGACTTGAGGCTTGAATAAGACTCCTACCTCAGAAACACTAACCATGGACATACACCTCAGAGACTCAGTCTCACAGCTCAGAGACCAGAGTCTTGTCTTGGATCAGAGTCTTGAGTCTCTTGACTCTGACTCACCTCACAGACTTGGGATTTGACTCGGAGTTGCACCTCAGAGACTCAAGACTTGACTCTGACTTGTGGATCAGAGACTTGAGACTCGACTGAAACTAGAACCTCAGAGAATCTATTCTGTACTCAAACTAGCACCTCAGAATCGACACTTCATTCGGACTCATAGCTCATCATACCTCATAGACTCTACTTGTCTTGACCAAGTCTCACACCTTAATTGACTTGAATCAGACTCCCACCTCAGAAACTCAACATTGAGCATGGACATACACCTCAGAGACTCTAAATTAGAGTCAGTCTCAAAATAGACACCAGTCTCAGACACTCGAGACTGTACTTGGATGAAACTAGACTTGGACTCCCATCTCAGAGACTCAAGACCACCTTCTGACTTGTACCTCAGAGGCTGAAGACTTGACTTAGACTTACTTTAATGAACATCAATGGGCATTGGTATATGGGTTGTTCTGGGTGTGGAGGGGTGGAAGCTATACTACACAATAATAAAGAATTATATACTTTATTAATGTTGCATCTTCCTCACACCTTAGGTGTTCTGGATATGGAGGAATACAGGGTTGTTTGGTTGTGATGGGCCAGTAGGTGCTCTGCATGTGCTGGAGTGCAGGGTGTTCTAGGTAAATCAGAGCTAGATGAAAGTTTGTGCTCCTTTCCTGCAGAGACAGGTAGAGCAGCGATATTTTTAGCTCTCTTGGTAGGAGTACTTTTTTTTTTTTTTTTTTTTAACCAGCAGTAAAAAGACTGCTAGCTTAGACAGGATTTGCATTAATGTGGGTGCGGATGACAGTGTGAGAGTCAGATGGCAGTGAAATAGTCGTGCGAGTGCGAGAGCGATGATGTCTGACTGACAGCTCGGTCACGAGCCATGATTTAAACCCTCCACATCAGTACAGCGCTCACGCGGAGAGCTTATTAGCACGTCAGCATGTTAAAACTCCAACACAACCACTTTATGCTTTCTGTCTCTCTTTGTCGTTCTCACCATGTGTCTGTGTTTGTCTCTTGCTCTCACTCTCAACAGTGCCTTGTATCACTCATGATAAAATCACGCTGTAGGTTTAAGTGAATATTTTCTCACATGTAGTGGATTGAAACAAGCAGAGAAATCGTCCGGAAAGTGCAGATTGTGGGAAGTGAGATCGTTTGTTGCCATTTGAATCTGTTTTGTGTACAGTTGTGTTTTTTGGAACCATCGTTTTCATTTTTGCTGTATTGGTGTTTTTGCCGGAAGTACAGGCTCAAATTGACTCTAAATGTAACTAACTGTGTAATCGGTAATGTCATTGCATTATGTAGTGTAGCAATGCCACAGTAATAGCTCTAGACCTCTAAACCCCAATTGTAGGTGCGTTTATTTTACCAGTGGAGATCCAGTAATGTGACTTGACCTCTCAATTCATACGGGATAAAGTGTCTATCTAGTTTCCCCAAATTATCTCGGATAGCCTGGTTTGAAACATCAGAGCTGAGATGTTCATGTCAACATCTTTGGATACACTCAGAATACAGTTTATTCATTTATTCATTCATTCTTAAACCACTTTTTAGGGTCACGGTAGCAGTAGAGAAAGCAGAGAATCCTAGGGCACCCTGCCCCCTGCAACTACATTAAGGTCATTCTGGGGGACCCTGAACCACTTCCAGTCCAACTTGAAGATATAATCCTTCCAGCAGGTCCTAGGACAGCCTTGGGCTCTTGTCCTGACAGGCTGTGCCTGATAAACCTCTAATAGGAGATGGCTAGGGGGCATCCTCATCAGTTATCAGTTTGCAGCTGAGTGTGAAGCGGTTGGTATGCAAATCAGCAGTTCCAAGTCTCCAAGTCCGTAGTCCTAGCCTGGAATAGGATGCCCGCTCCAGGTAGGGGGAAAGGACCTGCCCCAAGTGGAGGAGTTTCATTATCTCAGGGTCTTGTTCATGAGTGATGGGACGAGGAATGGTAAGATTGGCCGCAGGCTGGGACAGGCAGCAGCAGTAATGGGATCACTGTACCGGACTGTAGTGGTGAAGAGGGAGCTGAGCCATAAGGCTGTGAGCGGTGGGTAATGACTGAGGGACTGAGATCAAGGATACAAGCGGCGCCGGGTGGCGGGCTCCAGTCTACTTGAAGGGGTGAGGATCACAGTCATTTGGGAGGAGCTCAATGTAGAGATGTGTAGAATTTCAAGCCTTTCGGAATCCAGGGAGCCAGCCTGTTGTCTGCTACAGTAGAGTTTATTGTTGTGCCCTCAAGGTCTCAGACACACAGCTAGCCCATAAGACATTGGGCTAACACAGTTATATAGCTGGACTGATGCAAAGATTAGACCCAGCTCATACAGAACAAGTAACAGGTGTGACAAACACGACCATATAGGGATAAACAAGAATAGACAGATGTTCTAAATACAGTCACAGCACAGGCACACACAATACAGAGTATGTAACACAGATATAGCACAATTCAAACCAATAAATTCCTTCAGCTGCTTGTCATCCACTGATTGATAGGAACCAGTTGAGGTGGTTCAGACATCTGATCTGGATACAACTTATATCTTGTATTTAATATTTTATTTATGTTAGCATTTTTTATTATCTTTTCTTTTTGGATACCTTCCACCTCAACATCTTGCAGTATCTTACAAATATGACAGCTTGAAGTCATTCCCCAGACATGGAATGCATGAATTTGCACAAGTCTTGCTCATCCAGGCTTGTTTCATGTTCTCTTTTGGATGATTTTGGCAAGTTTTGAATACGGCCTGTCTCTTTCCACCACTCTTTGCACGCTGTTTTTCTTTATCATTTTATTACCAAGAAACAATTTTTGTCAGATTAAAGCAACTCCGTTTTTTCTTTCTATGTTTTTCAAAATGTTAATGAACTGTAGAGTCATGTGAGTTGGATCTTTGGTTTGGACAGAAGTATTTGAGTGTCTCCACATTTATCCCAAGCTCCAAAATGGTAAATTTACATGAGTAGAGAAAAACATCTTTAACTTTTAAATCAAAGTTAATATAAAGAGATTTTATTATAAATAATTTTGGATCATTTCTGTTGGACCATTCTTCATGAATTTTTATATAATGTAAAAGACAACTGGTATTTTCTAATAATGTGAAATAAAATACAAAAATGCACATACAGATTTTGAAGATACAACTTTTGAGAATAGCTGTTAAGTGTATGAAAGGGGTTTTGATTGGCCGATTCCCCGGTCATTTTCCTCATTGGTAGAACAGACTCTGGAATCTTCCTGAAGTTTGTATTAGTGCAGTGCTGCTGCAACTCAAAATATAACTGTAACCCTGCGTTCACACCTTTAGCAAAGACAATGCAACAACATACTGACTGTAGAGACAAGGGGATTAAATAAAAGGGGATTAATTAAATATAAGCACCAGAATTTTTAGATTTAGCGGGAACGCATCTGATTTGTGCTTGGCGTCAGTGAAACCATGGCAGTGGTTTGGTCAGTTGGAGTTCAGAAATCAGCGATTTGGGTTACTAGGCAAAAAAGTTGCTGCTGGTGTGAACGCAGGCTGTTTGCTGGTTTCATTATGGGCTCATCAAGGGCCTTGTGTACCTGTGTCTTGTATAAAGCGGGTCTAGCTTGTTAATTGGGCACTGAAATGAAAAGCAATATGTTCCATATCACTGATACCACACAGAGGCTGTATGTGTGAAAAATGCATCATGGTTAAAATGGATATTCAGTTCAAGTGTTTCTCTGTGTGTGCAGGTACTCATCGTGGCTGGGCTGCTGTACAAATGCGGTTGCTTCATGAGCTGGTTTACGCATCTCGCCGCATGGGGAACCCGGGCCTCTCCGTCCGCCACCTGTCCTTCCTGCTGCAGACCATGCTGGACTTCCTGTCTGATCAAGGTCTCACATGCACGCACAAACATATACACCTGTCAGAACTTTTAAAAATGTCCTTAAACTTTTTATGGCAAGGCTAACAATAGGCTGTCTCTGTCTTTGAGTTTGTTCTTCTCCTTATTAACGTGATTTCTCAGTGCCGTTGTTGCGTTTATTTTGCTATGTAAAGATCAGGAAATTTATACCTTTTCATTTAGTTTGGCACAAACTACCATTTTAACCAAGCAAACTCTTGGATAGGAATACACCTCACACTTCACCGTTACTCTGATTAAGGAGATTTCATAGCGATGGGAATGTGTTCTGAATATTAAACAGCTGTCACAGTGCATCCAACAATAAAAGCAACATGGAACTTCTTTTACACCGGGATAGAAAACACTGTAGCACCCAGAAAGCTGCAGTTCTGATACATTTTAACTATGACCAACTTGGATATGCACACCCACGAGCTACTCTGGGGTCACATTTTCATCAGTTAAAGAGAACAAAGTGTTTGAAAGTATTACCAACACGTAGAATCAATATCACTGTATAAATAGTTGTGGCTGTGCTAGACTGGGAATAATGCTAAATGCCACATGTCCCACCCTTGTTGTGATGTCAGCAGTCATTAGCGTTTAAACCAGCTTTTGGCCACAAGAGTTCCAGTGTGCACTTTTGACAATGATTTAGGTCAGAGGTCGGCAACCCAAAGAAGAGGCATGTTATCCTTTCAACAAAAATCAGTCCGCCTTGGGGGCCACAACATTTTATGTCCATTGTACTCTATTGGCTGTAAATATGTCTCAGTATGGGGTAAAGTACTAGTATAGGCTAAAAATTACCATACAAATGGAAATGCAGACTTACTTTGTTCTTCTTTAACCTTTAGCTCAAATATAGGTGCTTTTCTCGCATCTCCGACAGGAAACTTTTCTGCAGAAGTTAGTTTCTATTAAAATAGCTCTCAGCATTCGACTTTTTACGAGGCTGAAGTCGCTTCTCACTCACCAGCTTCTTGGTCAGATTTTTCTGTTCCACCCTAAATGGTCCCTGACATGCTAGAATGTAACTGCTGTACCGTTTAAGGTGGAATAGCAAAATTCATACAAGACGCTACTTCAGCTTTGATTAGCAGGTATGGACTACATTAACTCCAGCATTTAAGACCATTTATTACTAAAACTGTGCTAGAACGATCAGCATAATTTTATTTTATACAGTGCTTTTTCCCCTAAAATAAATAATTGCTTAGTCATACCAGAGAAGCAACTTTGATGAGTATGAAGTTGCGTGCTAAATTGAAGTACATCCAAAAGATTAGCATATACACTATTTTTGTCATCAGAACTATACACACTGCACTTTTTGTAATTTTGCTGGGATTTTGAGCTGCAGCCTCGTTCAGAAGCTGGTACCTTGAGCTTTTTGTAATGCAGCTTATGTCTTCATTGCTCAGTCTGACATACTAGCACCTCTAAAGAGACAGAACTAATCCTTCTGGCATTGGTCAAGATGTTCTGATTCCTGGGACACAGTTGGTAAGTCCTCTTGGTTGTTGCCATGCCAGCGCCAGGGAAAAAAGTGGCTGGTTGAGTGTCACTTTTGAAAATGGGCAAAGCTTTGAACAGACAGTAAATAGAATAATGCCACATTTTTCTTATCTGTGCAAAATACCATCAGTTATCCACGTGTGTAGACTGATTTATTTACAGCCGAATACATTGCACACACAAACCACGCTTCACCTGAAAAGGCTGTTCTGCTCACAAAATCTTGTTTTTCTTATGTAATTGAAAAGTTACAGTAAAAAAAGTCAAACATTACTTCAGCGGTTTAGGAAGGCAAGTTGTCCCCAAACTTTTGACAGGCGGTGAGAGTACACTTTCAGTTATAGTTCAGTCACTCGCTGCTGTAGGCAGTGCTTGACTTTCTCTCAGACGAAGCTCTCACCCTCTCACATGCACATTCAAAATGAAAATTCTGTCACAGACTGTCTCGTAGATCGAACAGAGCAGCATTCAGTTAGAACCATAAAAAACATTCAGGTGAAGAAAGGAAACGAAAGACAGACAGTAAGCTTACAGTTGCTCACCTTAAAACCACCTTAAATGTGTTTTAATCTTTTCAAATCCTTGAGACCACCAGTGGTTCCAAAACACACTTCGTCATGTTCTTCATAACTTTCATATTTCATAAGCTACATTCAGAAGCTGGGGGTCGTATGAGGCTGTAACTCTTCTTTCCCGTCAAATAGACGGTGATGTCATTTTAAACCCTTATAATAAAAGCTGAACTTTGTTTTTCTGCTGAAAGTTGAGCCATTTTTCCACAAATCTGGGCTATAAACTATAAACAAATGGTGTCTCTTCAGTGATCTGCTCTGTAAAAATGATTTTTATACAATAAAGGACGTCTGAGATTTTTGGCTTTCAGCAGTAAACTGTAAGCATATAGCAATTTTGTAAAAACCATAAAGCACATGTTCTGTTCATTTGAGATTTTTTAACAAAAATAATTAAAAAAATAAAATTTACATTTATTTCATGCAGTTACTGAATAATTTGCCTTACGATTTGGTCACATAAATTCAGATGGACAAATGAAAATATACCCTGGTCAGGAAGAGGTTAAATGGTTAACTCTGCTTTAAGTTGACATTTCTCCATTAAAAACACTGGATTTAATGGCACAATATGTGTTGCCGTTTTTGCATCATGATATGATATAATCTTAATACAGAATTGGAAAAAAAAGGATAACGACTTTCACATTTATTTGTTTGTTTGTTTGTTTGTTTTTTATTTGTATATTCATTCGTTTGTCTATTTTTGCAATTCCCCCCGAGATCCCCCCCAAAAAGACAGCAGTGCTTGTTGAAGGGTAGCACAAGTCATTTCCTTAGAAAAATAATAAAGAATTTAAACAGAAGTGCAGTAACATGTAACAGCTGCTCCGTTTAAGGTGGAACGGAGAATTCAGATAAGAAGCTGGCTTTGTTTTTTTTTTTTAATTTGCTCTGGTAAGAATTTTGAGATATTCACTAGACTTGTGTTATGTAACGATTTGATCATCACTAAATGATCTCACTCTGCCATGATATCCAGTGATACTGACGATGATGATATTATTGCACAATTTAACGATTTTTCTTTCAGTTCAGTTTTCTTCTCTTTCTCGTATTTAGGGTTTTCTCCTATCACAGGCTTTGTCGCGTGGTGTCTTCGTCCACGTAGTTTGCACAGCTGCCATGTGCTCAACGTGCACATTTGAGATGTGACCGTGTTTGAGATGTTTGGACTGTACTGTTAGCTGTTAGTTAAAGTAGATAAATGATGATGGTATTTAAGATCATCACTCTGGCTAATATGTGTTTCACATATGACTAATAAACTGTCAAACATGGTGTCAAACTGTCCTGGTGGCAGGTAGCAGCAGCTAAGCATGCTACGCTTTCACACCCTGCAGCCCAGGTTTATTCCTGGCTCGGTGAAGATCCACTGACAGGCCTTTAAAGGATCGAGACTCAAATCTGAGGGTGTGAGCCTGTTGTTGTTTGTGGAGCTGTTAGTGAAGCTGCTCTTGCTCCTCTATACTGACCTTGTTAGCACCAGAGGCAAGCGTCAGCTCAGCAAAGAGGCTAAAACAGCTCAACACATCACAGGTTCATGTCAGTATTTGCCACTGGAGTGCATCTTTAACCATCAACAGAGCGAGAAATATTGAGTTTCACCCAGACGACACAGAGAAATCTAGCTTTTAGGGACACTGGGTTCATTTGGAATGTTTTGGCTTTCACTGAGATGTTGTTGCCAGATGCTCTCTGCACAAACACATGCTGTGCTTAATCACTGTTCTTTTAGACCCAGCTTTTCTGCTTGGTTTAACATGTGTAAAAGGACAACAACAGGCCCAATCCGCAAGACCAACAAAGTGCTCTTTTACAAAAGCTTCATGTTTTAGTTTTTTAAAAGGCAAAAAAAGAAACATTTCTTTTAAGTTAGGATTAATGTTAGGTTTAAGATTAGGAGGAAAATGATGTCATTATATGTCAATATATGTATCGAAAAATCGACTGCTAGATGCATCGCGATGCTGACATGGGCAATTCTGAACTGATTCACAAATGTCAGAAATCGATTAACCTTTAAATATTTAATTTATAACGTAATGCTGATGGAACGCAAAAAGTGGAACTTGGAAGTGTGGAAGTGCAGCACCCGACAGTCTCTGGCAGCACATGACAAAAACACATCTGGATGAGCGAGACTTTAGGGGACTTTAATGCTCATGTTGACAAAGACTGGGAGACCTGGAGAGGCATGATTGGGAAGAACAGCCTGCCCGATCTAAACCCAAGTGGTGAATTGTTATTGGACTTCTGTGCCAGGCATGGATTGTCCATAACAAACACGAGGTTCAAACACAAGGATGTTCATAAATGTACATGGTACCAGAGCTCCTTGGGTCAGAGGTCAATGATCGACTTTGTTGTCGTTTCATCTGACTTGGGACCATATGTTCTGGACACTCAGGTAAAGAGAGGTGCTGAGCTGTCATCTGATGGCCATCTGGTGGTGAGTTGGATCAGATGGCAAGGAAAACTGATGGTCAGACCTGGTAGGCCCAAGCGAATAGTGAGGGTGTGCTGGGAACGACTGTCAGAGGCCTCTGTTCAGAATGATTTCAACTCCCACCTCCAGGAGAGCTTTTCTCATGTCCCGGGGGAGGTAGTGGACATGGAGTCTGAACGGACCCTGTTCAAAACCTCCATTGTGGAAGCTGCCAGGCAAAGCTGTGGCCAAAAGCTTGTGGGTGCCTGTCAGAGCGGTAACCCAAGAACCCCCTGGTGGACACCAGTGATGAAGGAGGCCGTTAAGCTAAAGAAAGAGGCCTTTAGGGACTGATCTGAAAACATCCACAGGTGTGTTTCTGTCCCTCCTTCCACTGTGAGAAGACCACTCAGTGCTATGGTTCTGAAAGGATGTGTTGCTGTTCAAGAAGAACCTCACTGAGAAATGGAAGAACGATAGTTCTGAAGCTGTACGAGGCACTGACCACCCCAGAGTCCAGACCTCATCACCACTGAATGGGTTTGAATACTTCAGAAAACGACCAACCAGCTTCTAAGACTGAACTTTGGAAGTGTGGAAAATATCCCTGCAGGTTTATTAGAGAAACTGAAAGCGAGTCTCCTGAAAAGAGTGGAGACAATAAATACTGAAAAATCTGTTACTGTACTAAAATCATTAAAAATGTGCTTAATGGACTTTTTTTTTCTACTGGAAATTAAATGAAAAAAGGTCATTTCTGGCCTTTGCATAGTATATAAAACATATGAGAACATGTAGGTACGGTGATGTTTGATTTCTCTTTCTGCGTCTCTGTGGAGGGATGTCTATTATTCTTTGTGTTGTTCACCACTGATCCGCTAGATTGGTCTCTCTGTGGAAGTGCCCTGTCCAACCTTCTACATCTTCCTCAGGCAGACTCACCTACAAATCCACATTTCCTCTCAATTGCTTTGTTTGACCTCTGCTAGCCATTCTGATCTGAGCCAAGTTGAGCTGTGCCCAGGGTCACGTGACCGTAATTCACCCTCTGCTGCTCAACTGAGTTCCTGCTGAGGAGGAAGCTCACAAGCCCCCTGAGCCCCAAGCACAAGAAACAACACAGCAACAGCAGCAAGAAAGAAGGTAGAAGGTAGTTTGTAAAGTGTAATACACACTTTAAAAAAGATGGCTCTTCTGCCATGGTTCTTCTGATGGTTCTTTAGTAAAGAAAATGGTTCTGTATAGAACCGTGAACACTTGGCATGATTAAAAGGTTCTTTGCAATGTGAAATGGTTCCTCGGATGAATGGAAAATGTGCTGTATCTGGTTCTAGGTAGAACCTTTTGGAAAAGGTGTGCTATGTAGAGGCTTTGCTATTACAATGTTAAGCTTGTAACCTTAGAAGAACCTTTTTTTTGTGCTATATGCTATATTTTGTGATATAGAACTGTTTTCAAAGAAGTTCTGTACAGAAGCATACACAGCACATCCTACCACGCCCAGCTTCTGAATGTAGCTTATGAAATAAGAACGTTGTGAAGAATAAGTATGTTTCGGAACCACCGGTGGTCTGAAGGAGTTGAAAAGGTTAGTCCTGCAAAGGCCTCTGTGAGTATTAATGGTTCTATATAGAACCATTTTAGAGAGCATTTATAGAATTTTTGTATATAGTTTTTTTTCTTCATTGCTTTTTGACAAAAATTATCGAATGTCAGCCCATTCAGTCTACAGCAGTTTTGCCCCACCCATTGATGAAGTTATAAGTAGTGTTTCTGCCGGTACTGCTTTTTTTTTTTTTTCCAGAAAGACACAATACAGAATTTTTTAACAAACCCAAAATACCTTCTTGTGATTTTACTTTTCAAAATGATCCCAAAGGGAACATTACATAACATTGCAAACGCTAACCAAACAGAAAGCACATTTCCAGATGCAACATTTATTTCATTCATTTTTACATGTTCTGAACTGTACTCTGAACTTTCATACCACCCAGCAAATGACATGCGTTAGTCAACTGCCAGGTCCTGGAAGCCATGAGCAATGTGCACAAAAATGAATTAAACAGCTAAAAAACAAACCACTCTGCAGCAGGAACAGTGGTATTTTTATGGATAAAATGGTGGATATAATGCTTATTATCTCCTATATTGGTAACAGTAAATCATGCACTGAAATGGAACCAAAAACCAAAGAAACACCAGTGTTTTCAAGTCAAATCAAACTTGTAGAAACCTGGAGAAATTTGTGTTGGACAAATCTTCTCTCCGTGCTCAACACAAATGAAGATTATGAATCGCTCATTGAACGTCCCTTATATAAACCATGTGATAGTTCCACGTCACTGATCACTATTGATCTGCTGCTGATAAAAGGAAAATGAAGAAAACAAATAGCAGTTTTCATCACTATTTCTCAATTCCTTTGTCATTTGAATGATTGGGTATATATTGTATTAAAAATTGAAATGAGCATTTTTGACTGAAAGGCAAAGGTAGCTGGAATCTCAGTGTGTCCCTACTAACAATATCATTAAAACTGAAAAGCAGTATCTCAGTATGCTAGTATGGATGTTATGCACAGAGGTTTGGTTTGAAATGCAGTCAGGACTGTCCAGTGGAGGTGATAGGAACCAGGCATCTGAAGTTCCTGGCTAAAAGCTCCCTCACAGAAAGTTTTACATATAATGGTTATGAGTGCACTGCCTGATGTCTGAGACTTTGTTTTAGTATAGTTTGAAGACAAACTTTCTACCTGAAAAAGGCCTCTGTTACAGGCACATGCCGGGTGCGGCCTTAGGCAGTGGAATTCCCCTCTAAACTGTGTTGCCCACTTTCCCACGATTATTTATGTTCGCTTGCATGAAAAATGCCCACAGTCTCCTCAGAGATTCATACTTGATTAAACAAGTGTCTGTTCATTGAGGCCCAAATGCCTGGCTCAAAATTGGTTTGGGGCGACAGGTCTGAGTAGGAGGTGCAGAGGGAAAAGGATACGGAGAGCCGTACGCTGGCCGGCAGGCAGGAGCGGCTCATCAGAAGAGAGGCGCAACGAAGGAAGGCAGGCCTCTGTCTAATTAGTCGAGCCGTGTTCGTCAGGCTGGAAGTGTCAGCCGGGGTTATATTGTCTGGGTGGAGTAGTGTGATAACAAGCTATTTGGTGCTTCGGAGCTATTTTTGCCAGCAGTTGTGAAAATGAGGCGATGTGGCCAAATGAAGCGCTTTAATTAGAACGCATGTGCTGCGAGGAGAGTTTGGAGAGTTCCTGTGAAATCAGAGGTGTAAATTGCCGCATTGAGATTTGCTTTCACCGTTTGCTCTGGTGATGCTGTGAAATTCGAGGCTTTTTTAAATTGATGTTTAGTAGCACGTTCTCTAAATTTCCGGAACAGTTCTGGAAAAACACAAGGGTTGTAGCAGTAGAGTTGAAGACAGACCCTCAGATGTACACTGACAAAAATAAAACAAAGAGACACACACACATTATCTACACTGCTTATCCTTCTGGGTCGCACAGGGTGGCTGGAGCTTATCCCAGCTCTCATTGGGCGGAAGGCAGGAAGCACCTTGGACAGGTCACCAGTTCATTGCAAGGCCTAAGATAACAGAATATCAATTTAAAGAGCCCATATTACCATTTTTGTGCATTTTATTTTCCCCAAGTGTCCACTTACTTATGGCATTTTATGTACAAAAACAGTCTTAAAAGTCCTAATTCATCTTTAAATGACCACTTTCCAACATCTATTTAACCATTAGAATGAAATAGGATGTCCTTTATTTATGTGCCTTTAAAGGGCAACCTTCATAGAAAACAGACTTTTCCTCTTTTTAAAACATCTTTAATATGTGAAAAACCAATAAAGTTTAATGAAGTTTAAGTTTAAATAAAGTTAGTATGTAAAGTTTCCAGATGTCCCATTCGCTTTCCCAGTCCATGCAATCCGTACATGGAAACTAAGCTGCGAAAACAGCTTGTTTTTTAGTTTCTGATGTCACAAAAATGAACAACCACACATATTTACCTACGCGGTCTTCATCAATTTAACCCCGCCGGCTTATGCTGTTAAGACCTGTTTCAACCTGGATGTCTTTTTGAATGATGCACAGTACAGGACAGCCAGTCAGAGCAGATCTTGTTTACATATGTCAGTCTTAAAGGCACAGCTTGTTTAATTCTGGGAGATAAAGAGTGGTTGGTCATATTAATGATGAATTATGGCTCTTTCAGAGGTGAAAATCCACATATCTATG
Organism: Pygocentrus nattereri; assembly: GCF_015220715.1. Lineage (NCBI taxonomy): Eukaryota > Metazoa > Chordata > Actinopteri > Characiformes > Serrasalmidae > Pygocentrus > Pygocentrus nattereri. The sequence continues at coordinate 9,832,027 of NC_051221.1, forward strand.
TCATTGTATGTCGATCTCAAAGAAAAAATTAAGTACTAGAATAATGTAGGACATGCACCCTTTAAGAATTATATGTAAATTACCTCTGTTTTGATGGGTTGCCCTGTATTGTGCCTCATTCAACTCAAGGTGGAACGGGACAATTTGAACGAGAAGATGGAGGATGAGAAGCGACTTCACCCACGTTAATATTCGAACATTGAAAGACATTTTACAAGAAACTGGCAGAGAAGTTTCTCGAAATGCGAGAAAATCAGCTACAGCTGACCTAAAGGTTTAAGCAGAGCAAAGTGAGTCCAAGTTCGTGTTTATATTTTCAGCCTGTATATCAGCACACACTGAGAGATACTTACAGCCGAGACGGTAAAACGGACAGAAAATGCTGTGGCTCTCAAGGTGGTTTGATTTTTTTTTTTTTTTTTTTTAAAGGATAAAACGGCTCTTCTTAACATTTCGGTTGTGACCCCTGAGCTAAGCCCACTAAGAGGCAATCAGTGCATGCCCGTTCGCTCTGTTGCTCGAATTTTGCGTGGATTGTCTGAGGCCTGTAGCAAAATTGTAGCGAATATTTTCACTATAGCTACACAAATAATTGTAGGCGCTACAGCTCCTGGCTACGTTTCATGAAACTGTAGCGACCACGCCTCCTGGCTACGTTTCATAAAACTGTAGCGACCACGGCTCCTGGCTACGTTTCATAAAACTGTAGCGACCACGCCTCCTGGCTACGTTTCATAAAACTGTAGCGACCACGGCTCCTGGCTACGTTTCATGAAACTGTAGCGACCACGCCTCCTGGCTACGTTTCATAAAACTGTAGCGACCACGCCTCCTGGCTACGTTTCATAAAACTGTAGCGACCACGCCTCCTGGCTACGTTTCATAAAACTGTAGCGACCACGCCTCCTGGCTACGTTTCATAAAACTGTAGCGACCACGGCTCCTGGCTACGTTTCATGAAACTGTAGCGACCACGCCTCCTGGCTACGTTTCATAAAACTGTAGCGACCACGGCTCCTGGCTACGTTTCATGAAACTGTAGCGACCACGCCTCCTGGCTACGTTTCATAAAACTGTAGCGACCACGCCTCCTGGCTACGTTTCATAAAACTGTAGCGACCACGCCTCCTGGCTGCGTTTCATGAAACTGTAGCGACCACGCCTCCTGGCTGCGTTTCATGAAACTGTAGCGACCACGCCTCCTGGCTACGTTTCATGAAACTGTAGCGACCACGGCTCCTGGCTACGTTTCATAAAACTGTAGCGACCACGCCTCCTGGCTACGTTTCATAAAACTGTAGCGACCACGCCTCCTGGCTACGTTTCATAAAACTGTAGCGACCACGCCTCCTGGCTACGTTTCATAAAACTGTAGCGACCACGGCTCCTGGCTACGTTTCATGAAACTGTAGCGACCACGCCTCCTGGCTACGTTTCATAAAACTGTAGCGACCACGCCTCCTGGCTACGTTTCATAAAACTGTAGCGACCACGCCTCCTGGCTACGTTTCATAAAACTGTAGCGACCACGCCTCCTGGCTACGTTTCATAAAACTGTAGCGACCACGCCTCCTGGCTACGTTTCATAAAACTGTAGCGACCACGCCTCCTGGCTACGTTTCATAAAACTGTAGCGACCACGCCTCCTGGCTACGTTTCATGAAACTGTAGCGACCACGCCTCCTGGCTACGTTTCATAAAACTGTAGCGACCACGGCTCCTGGCTACGTTTCATAAAACTGTAGCGACCACGCCTCCTGGCTACGTTTCATAAAACTGTAGCGACCACGCCTCCTGGCTACGTTTCATAAAACTGTAGCGACCACGCCTCCTGGCTACGTTTCATGAAACTGTAGCGACCACGCCTCCTGGCTACGTTTCATAAAACTGTAGCGACCACGCCTCCTGGCTACGTTTCATAAAACTGTAGCGACCACGCCTCCTGGCTACGTTTCATAAAACTGTAGCGACCACGGCTCCTGGCTACGTTTCATAAAACTGTAGCGACCACGGCTCCTGGCTACGTTTCATAAAACTGTAGCGACCACGCCTCCTGGCTACGTTTCATAAAACTGTAGCGACCACGCCTCCTGGCTACGTTTCATAAAACTGTAGCGACCACGCCTCCTGGCTACGTTTCATAAAACTGTAGCGACCACGGCTCCTGGCTACGTTTCATAAAACTGTAGCGACCACGCCTCCTGGCTACGTTTCATAAAACTGTAGCGACCACGGCTCCTGGCTACGTTTCATGAAACTGTAGCGACCACGGCTCCTGGCTACGTTTCATGAAACTGTAGCGACCACGGCTCCTGGCTACGTTTCATGAAACTGTAGCGACCACGGCTCCTGCCTACGTTTCATGAAACTGTAGCGACCACGGCTCCTGCCTACGTTTCATGAAACTGTAGCGACCACGGCTCCTGCCTACGTTTCATGAAACTGTAGCGACCACGGCTCCTGGCTACGTTTCATGAAACTGTAGCGACCACGGCTCCTGCCTACGTTTCATGAAACTGTAGCGACCACGGCTCCTGGCTACGTTTCATGAAACTGTAGCGACCACGGCTCCTGCCTACGTTTCATGAAACTGTAGCGACCACGGCTCCTGCCTACGTTTCATGAAACTGTAGCGACCACGGCTCCTGCCTACGTTTCATGAAACTGTAGCGACCACGGCTCCTGCCTACGTTTCATGAAACTGTAGCGACCACGGCTCCTGCCTACGTTTCATGAAACTGTAGCGACCACGGCTCCTGCCTACGTTTCATGAAACTGTAGCGACCACGGCTCCTGCCTACGTTTCATGAAACTGTAGCGACCACGGCTCCTGCCTACGTTTCATGAAACTGTAGCGACCACGGCTCCTGCCTACGTTTCATGAAACTGTAGCGACCACGGCTCCTGGCTACGTTTCATGAAACTGTAGCGACCACGGCTCCTGCCTACGTTTCATGAAACTGTAGCGACCACGGCTCCTGCCTACGTTTCATGAAACTGTAGCGACCACGGCTCCTGCCTACGTTTCATGAAACTGTAGCGACCACGGCTCCTGCCTACGTTTCATGAAACTGTAGCGACCACGGCTCCTGCCTACGTTTCATGAAACTGTAGCGACCACGGCTCCTGCCTACGTTTCATGAAACTGTAGCGACCACGGCTCCTGCCTACGTTTCATGAAACTGTAGCGACCACGGCTCCTGCCTACGTTTCATGAAACTGTAGCGACCACGGCTCCTGGCTACGTTTCATGAAACTGTAGCGACCACGGCTCCTGGCTACGTTTCATGAAACTGTAGCGACCACGGCTCCTGGCTACGTTTCATGAAACTGTAGCGACCACGGCTCCTGCCTACGTTTCATAAAACTGTAGCGACCACGGCTCCTGGCTACGTTTCATAAAACTGTAGCGACCACGGCTCCTGGCTACGTTTCATAAAACTGTAGCGACCACGGCTCCTGGCTACGTTTCATAAAACTGTAGCGACCACGGCTCCTGGCTACGTTTCATAAAACTGTAGCGACCACGGCTCCTGGCTACGTTTCATAAAACTGTAGCGACCACGCCTCCTGGCTACGTTTCATAAAACTGTAGCGACCACGCCTCCTGGCTACGTTTCATAAAACTGTAGCGACCACGGCTCCTGCCTACGTTTCATAAAACTGTAGCGACCACGGCTCCTGCCTACGTTTCATAAAACTGTAGCGACCACGCCTCCTGGCTACGTTTCATAAAACTGTAGCGACCACGGCTCCTGGCTACGTTTCATAAAACTGTAGCGACCACGCCTCCTGGCTACGTTTCATAAAACTGTAGCGACCACGGCTCCTGGCTACGTTTCATGAAACTGTAGCGACCACGGCTCCTGGCTACGTTTCATGAAACTGTAGCGACCACGCCTCCTGGCTACTAATATTTGTAGCTAACTACAAATGTAGCGTGCTACTTTGCTGCTTCCCCATTTCTGGTCTAGCTAAACTGTTGTTGGCTGAATAGATAATCAAAAAAATAATGAATTTTTTTCACAATGCTGGGGGTCTTTATACCCCTCTAGCTGATGCTTGGCATTGAACATGGTGACCTCTGGCTTATGGCTGCTCCAGAGGGTCCCATTATATCAGTGCTTTTCTATAGAGATTATATAGTTGAACACATGTGTCAGCAGTGGGTGACCTTAAAGCAGCTGAGTCCACTAAATTGAAGGAATGTCTGGATGCTTTTGCTCACACCTTTCCACGACTCTGGCTCTCGAGCCCTCAATAGAAGTGCCTCTGCTCCTGTAATAGCAGGCAGGTGGAAGCCCAGGGGAGCAGGAGAATCTGGATGGTAATTGCTCTTCTCCCTGGTGCTTTTGTGCTGTTTTTTTTTCCCTATTATGTCTTTTTCTTCATTTTTTTTTCTCCTCCTTCTGTATCTTTTATCCTTTTTTGCCTTGTTTCCCTGAGTTTTTCCTTTTTTTTTTTTTTTTAAATGGATGGGCGTTCCAGGAAAACATGGAAAAATATAAGCCCTTCTTATCTCTTTTGAAACATTGAATTATTTGGATAGTAACATCTGATTGTAACAGATGGAACATCTGTGTGTCCTCCTACGTGTCCGTAGTGAGATTTTCCAGTTTAAAGACTAAGATACCCCCCTTTCTAATGATGTATTTTGCAGAAACCGTTGTAAAACATCTGGTTTGGGCTGGATTTTTTTTGGGCTGTTGTGGATTTTTTTTGCAAGCTGAAGAATGCAGAGGGAAAGCAGACAGCTAACGCTACTGCTAGGAAGCTGAATGTCTTTTTGTAGCTGTAGAACTGTAGTAACTGTCTTCCAATCTTCTCTGCAGTGGAGCAGCTGGGTTCCTCAAGTGACAGATGAGGAGCACAACAAGCTAAAAGTAAAAGACACTTCTCAGATTCCATCAGTTTGGCTCCTTTTCTCTGGCTGGAAGGGTTAAAAAAACCCTGGTCTCTGCTTTGATGTGGAATCACTGGTTAGTTTACTGGTTACTTTACTTTACTGGTTTGACACCTAAGGTAAAAGTAACGTTTGTGCTAGTTGGGCTTTATTCATCAGCCTGTAGGCTAGTGCGAAGGCCAGCAGTCAAAATTGGGTGACACCAGAGCCGGTTTATGAGGAGCCTGGCGGTTTATGAGGAGCCTGATCGCATTCTTTTACATTAAACATGTTTAAGCATTTATAAACTATTATTTTGCCCAAATGATTCATACGAACCCATTCTTTTTGGACTCACTCGGGAGCGCCCTCTAGCGTCTGAGAAAACTGGAAGACATTGCAGAGTGGAAATTCTCCTCTCTAGAAGTTCTCTGGTGACACCACAGGGATTCCCAATAGTTGTATGGTGTAATTACTGTAATGCATGCTGGGTATTGTAGTGAGAGAACATTGATGAACGAAAGCATGAAAACGATGCAAAACTGTGAATTCTGTCAAGCCTATGAGGCTGAGGGATGCAATGCAGTGCCACAGAATACTGCATAGCATGACTATCACATTTTAAACACTAGTTTTTGGCTACAATGCTCCTTAAAGGACTTCATTACAGGGCTCGACTGATAGAAGTAGTTTTGTTACCGATAACGATTTTTTTAAGGAACTGTAAATTATAAGAGGTAAAATGATGCCAGTGCTCTCGCTCAAGCTCAAATGACTGGGTGTTTGTGAGCGTGGCTTATGCTACTGCACTTACGCTCAAATGAGTGGGCTTTTTTGGGTGGGGCTTATGCTAATGACTCAGTCAAATGATTTTTGTGAATGCGGCTTACGCTACTGCATTCCCGGTTAAACGAGTGGGCTTTTTGTGGGCAGGGCTTAAGATATTGTACTCCTTCACCTGGGCTTTTTGTGAGCAGGGATTATGCTAATGTCTTCATTCATTCTCAGGTGATTGGGCTTCTTTTATGAGGTGGGCGGTGCTTGTTTATTACCAACTTTACTCTGATAAGATGAGCTCAGATGGCTAGTTCACATAATTGACAGTGGTTTCCGTGAACAGTAAGGGCGTCCACCCTAGAGAGATTTAATGACTTAACCTGAAGAGGGCAGCAGTTTGCTTAAAATGGTGTAGCCATATGAGCAGATAGCGAAAGAAAAAGTACCGTAACGTTTTGACAGTTACAAAACGAGGAAGTCTGGGAATATGAAAGTCTGGTTTAGCTTTCCACAGAAGCACAATTTCACCTTCGACCAATGGAAAGGATATCATGCTGGTGTGGATTCAGAATCAGCAAAGCAGTCAGTAAACAGAAGCTTTACCTCCATGATGGTGATCTGACAAACTAAACTGCTCACTTAGGACGCACAGTTTGTAAAAAAGTCAGCTGAGTACAGCCTGTAACTGGTTAGACGTAGCTTTGAAGGGAGCGTGTAGTTCAGTAAGTGGTTAATGTTTGCTGGCTAATTATTATTATTTTGTTTAAAGCTGTATTATGTTGACTGAGGAGCGTTTCTCTGCTTAGTAGTTTTCAATAAGAAGGCGCCTTACTCGCCTTCTTGTTTTCCTGAGGATCCGTTTGGGCTGTCTGCACTAATGCTCCTTCACTGCACTCCTGTAAACAGTCATTTCCAAACCTGAATCTCTATATTAGCCTCCTCCTTCCAGCTCCAGATAACAGCACCCTTCATACTGTAGACAGGTGTGTGTGTCAGGTGTTGCTGTGTGATGTGTGTATTTCTGTAGTTGTTGACTACGGCCTGTTTCCTCCTCTCTGCCTGCAGCTCAGCTCTAAATTATTGATAATTCGCTCTGACAATCGTCTGTACTCGCGCTCTGTCAGCTCCTCTTCACATCAGACATACACTTCATCTGTACTGACAGAGAGCAGCTCCTCCAGCACCGCTCCTGTACTGTGTACACTCCATATATAAATATATACTGTAATCTACCTGTCTGTCTCTCTCACTCTCTCTCTCTCTCTAAATATATACTGTACATACCTGGAATCCATCTGTCTGTCTCTCTCTCTCACTCTATTTAAATATATACTGCACATGCCTGTAATCCATCTGTCTGTCTCTCTCACTCTCTCTCTCTAAATATATACTGTACATACCTGGAATCTACCTGTCTGTCTCTCTCACTCTCTCTATTTAAATATATACTGCACATGCCTGTAATCCATCTGTCTGTCTCTCTCACTCTCTCTCTCTCTCTAAATATATACTGTACATACCTGGAATCCATCTGTCTGTCTCTCTCACTCTCTCTATTTAAATATATACTGCAAATGCCTGTAATCCATCTGTCTGTCTCTCTCACACTCTCTCTCTCTCTCTCTCTCTCTCTCTCTCTCTCTCTCTCTCTCTCTCTCTCTCTCTAAATATATACTGTACATACCTGGAATCTACCTGTCTGTCTCACTCACTCTCTTTATTTAAATATATACTGCACATGCCTGTAATCCATCTGTCTGTCTCTCTCACTCTCTCTCTAAATATATACTGTACATACCTGGAATCTGCCTGTCTGTCTCACTCACTCTCTCTATTTAAATATATACTGCACATGCCTGTAATCCATCTGTCTGTCTCTCTCACTCTCTCTCTCTCTCTAAATATATACTGTACATACCTGGAATCTACCTGTCTGTCTCTCTCACTCTCTCTATTTAAATATATACTGCACATACCGGAAATCTACCTATCTACCTGTCTCTCTCTCACGCTTTCTCTATTTAAATATATACTGCACAAACTTGTAATCTACCTGTCTGTCTGTCTCTCTCTCTCTCTCTATTTAAATATATACTGTACAAACTTGTAATCTACCTGTCTGTCTGTCTCTCTCTCTCTCTCTATTTAAATATATACTGTACATAACTGTAATCTGTCTCTGTCTTTCTCACTTCTTTTTTCTCACGTTTTTCTTTTTTTTCTCTCTCTCTCTCTCTGTCTCTCTCTTAGCTTTCTCTCTCTCTCTGTCTGTCTCTGTCTTAGCTCTCTCTATCTCTTATATCTCTGTATCTTAGCTCTCTCTCTGTCTCTTAGTGTTGTCTCTCTGTCTGTCTCTTAGCTCGTGCTGTCTCTCGGTCTGTCTCTGTCTCTTAGCGCTCTCTCTGTCTGTCTCTTAGCTCTCTCTTCAATTCAGTAAGCTTTATTGGCATGACCATATTCAGTTACAGTATTGCCAAAGCATTGTCAAAAAGAAGAACAAGAAAAATGTACATTTAGAACAGAGGATAAGAACTCTGTTTCATTTGAGGTAAAAATAATTATGAAAGAATCACATAAGAGGAAAAACAGTAAAAGTAATGGTGTGTGTCCCTCAGATTGTGGCAGGCAGATATATACTGTGCTGCTAAGGCGCTGCTCTCTGTCCTCTCTCCTAGCAGGATGTTCAGCTTCTCGTTATCACTGCGGCAGCTAAATTGGGGGTGAATCTTCTCAAATGTATTAAATTTCCCGTACTGTATTATCAAATCAAATCAAATCAAACTACCTACAAGTGATTATATTACTAATATTAATAGCAGTAATATTGGTATTAGGAATAACTAGGAGTCTATGAGAACATCAGCGGGTGGGCAGCTCGTCCAAGGCAGGTGGTGGCAGCTGGGGCGTGGGCAGCTGGTCTGAAGTGGGTAACAGGAGGGCTCAGCAGTCAGTCATCCTTCAGTGTCCAGCCGGACATATGGGTGATTGTATACTCGGAAAGAAAGCAGGGAGTTTTATTCTATCCATTTGTACATAAACAGGGGATGTAAACATTTCCAGACTGTGGCTAACGACTCCGGCAGATCTGACTATGACAGCTTAACTAAAAGGAGAGAACCAGAAGGACACAGACACAGCAGCACTCTGAAACAGTTCGGCATCCCTCCGCGCCACCGTCCACAAACCTGAGTGACCGCGTGCGAGCAGCGGGACGACAGCACCAGCGTCTCAGTGTACTATAATTCCCTGTGTCCATGGACCCCTGGATCTGCTGCCTTTATCTAAGGGGGTCATTAGCTACCAAAAGCTAAACTGAACAAGTGAGTTTTCAGCCTAGTCTTAAAGATTGAGACTGTGTCTGAGTCCCGAACAGTTTCTGGAAGATCATTCCAGAGTTTGGGGGCTTTATAAGAAAAAGCTCTTCCCCCAGCTGAAACCTTCTGAATTCTGGGGACTATTAATAAGCCAGCGCTCTGGGATCTGAGTGGTCGTGATGGCTCATAATATGAAATAAGGTCTTGCAAGTGCTCAGGAGCAAGACCATGTAGGGCTTTATAAGTCAATAAAAGTATTTTGTAATAAATACGGAATTTAATAGGTAGCCAATGAAGTGATGATAGCACTGGACTAATATGCTCAAATTTTCTAGTTTTAGTGAGGACCCTGGCTGCGGGGACGTTTTGGACTAGTTGGAGTTTGTTTAAACTCCTGCTTGTGCATCCTGACAGTAGTGCGTTACAGTAGTGTACAGTAGTATTATATTTATCACACTCAGTGAGGAAATGCATCTCATCTCTACAGTGTTACTGTGACACTGCTGGCAGATTCTCTGCTCTTTCACAATATTAGAGTATTCTTCTTATTATTATTATTCTTATTATTTTTATCACTGTTTATAATTCTAACCACACAAATTAGTAAACTCATGACAGTTGGGGGTCAATGGAGTGGGCATATGGGGGGTGAGGGTAAGTGGAGTGGGCATATGGAGGGTGAGGGTAAGTGGAGTGGGGGGTATGGAGGGTGAGGATAAGTGGAGTGGGGGAATGGAGGGTGAGGGTAAATGGAGTGGGGGTATGGAGGGTGAGGGTAAGTGGAGTGAGGGTATGGAGGGTGAGGGTAAGTGGAGTGAGGGTATGGAGGGTGAGGGTAAGTGGAGTGAGGGTATGGAGGGTGAGGATAAGTGGAGTGAGGGAATGGATGGTGAGGATAAGTGGAGTGAGGGTATGGAGGGTGAGGGTAAGTGGAGTGAGGGAATGGATGGTGAGGATAAGTGGAGTGAGGGTATGGAGGGTTAGGGTAAGTGGAGTGAGGGAATGGATGGTGAGGATAAGTGGAGTGAGGGTATGGGTGAAGCAGGGCTGGAGCAAGGCTACTGAGTGTTAGGAGCTGTTAGTGGGTTAGTAAGCCTCAGAACCAGCTGACTGAGTGAGCTCTTCTCAGGGTTCAGTTCTTGGGTCTGTAGTGCCTTAAACTGCAACGTTTCTCTGGGACTCGTCTTCAGATACATCCAGAAATCGTTTTTAAATTAATTAATTAATTAAATTCTGCCCTTCATGCATTGGTTGGTATTCTCCTTTGGACTCTCAGGATCATTCTGCAGAATTCTGCATGCTTCTGTTGGATGCTCGTCCCATCTAGTGTAGCTGTGCTCTCCCTCTCTCTCTCCTGGTCTCTCTCCTCTACATTTTCATCTTTTACAAACAGCATTTGCTGTCATAAAACACTCTCTCTCTCTCTCTCTCTCTCTCTCTCTCTCTCTCTCTCTCTCTCTCTCTCTCTCTCTCTCTCTCTGTCTGTCTCTCTCTCTCTCTCTCTCTCTCTCACTCTCACTCTCTCTCTCTCTCTCTCTCTCTCTCTCTCTCTCTCTCTCTCTCTCTCTCTCTCTCTCTCTCACTCTCACTCTCACTCTCACTCTCACTCTCTCTCTCTCTCTCTCTCTCTCTCTCTCTCTCTCTCTCTCTCTCTCTCTCTCTCTCTGTCTCTCTCTCTCTCTCTCTCCCCCTCTCTCTCTCTCTCTCTCTCTTCCCTACTGTGTTTGTTAAATTGTTTAGAGAATCTTCCAGGACATTGTGTTTCTCTGTAAATGTCTCATTTCTCATAAAGAAATACTGCTTTAAAAACATGCCAGAGAAATCGTGATCATTGCATACAAATCGACTGATTATTCCTTCATGGCAATTTAGCTGAGCATCATTTTAAAAGAGCTGCATTGTTTTCTTGGAATCAGAAATTGCGCGTACGCCGTGTAGATGCAGCAGTAATGCTGACTGTGATTGCAGCTCGTTGCCACTGTTTCTAAATGAAATGCTTTCCTGTTGCTGGAGTAACACCACACTGTGTGTGGACACCGCAGGCCAGTGGGTTTGTCCTTCAGCGTTTCAACATTCCTCTGCTGATCACAGAAAAAGTTTAACTGCACTGATAAGAGAAGAACCGTCTCCCCACTGCATGATCAGACCGAAATTCACCAAACGTGGAAAGATTCGGTCACCAAACACGTTTTTTTTTCCTTTCTTAAAAAAAGAACCATTTGTTTCTCTTAGTACTTCCTTTTTTAGGGCCTTTTTTTAAAACACAGTGAATTATTAATTAAAGAATTATGTACATTGCCTGGGTTTTATTTAGTGTAATAATTTAATAGCAAGACATTTTGCAAAGACTGAATCACAATTAGGATCATCATCCAAATATCCAATTTTGTAATCTCTTTTGCAGAAGTGGGTCAGTTACAAATTTGGATCATTGAGATAGTTTGAAGTATAGCTGAATAGAAGGTCGACCCAGCAGATTATGCAGCATGCAATGGTCTCTCTTAATCTACGTTTTAATGCAAACAGCAGACGGCGCTCTGTCCATGTTGCGTCTTGATTAAAGGGACTGTCTTCCTGTGCTGAATACTGACTTTTAGAGCTCAGCCTTCAATTCGGACCATATATGCCAGAACTTAGCAAATAATTTAAAGCAACTTAAGGCAAATGAAATGAAAAGAAAGAATACAACATTGAGACCAACATTTTTTCCCGCACATTAAAGTTTAAAACCCATCAGCATTTGTGCTGAACGCAATGAGAGAAGCACCATGCATATTCTACACCTGACCAGTCGGTATCAAGTGTGCCTTCTCTAATCACTCAACCAACGACAGCCACGTCCATTCCTAACAGGTGGCTAAAATACAGCCCACAAGTTAGTTTATAAAATGCCTCAGTCAACTGCAAGTGCCTTTATTGTGAAATGGAAATCTCTAAGAACAACAACAATTCATCCACCAAGTGCTAGACCACGCAAATTCAGAGACTGAGGCTGCCAAGTGCAAAAGCACTTAGCATATAAAAATATATCTTGTGGGATATCCTGTCTGTCTGCCCTGCGATGGACTGGCGACCTGTTCTTCCGCCCGTTGACTGCTGGGATAGGCTCCAACCCCCCCCGCAACCCTGAGGGAGAAGCGGTTTAGAAAATGGATGGATGGAACTCCGGTGGCCAGCACAGTCCTGACCTCAACCCCACTGAACACCTTACTTGGACTTGCCTGAAATGTTGATTATGAGCCTGGCCTTCTCATCCAGTATCAGTGCCTGACCTCATAAATGCTCAGAGAGCCTTCCCAAACATGCCAGGAGGGTGCTACCTACTGGAATGCCAGCAGTACAGTTTGGTGGAGAAGGGATAATGGGCTGGCGCTATTGTTGAGGGTTTGGGCTCAGCCCCCTTACTTCTAGTGAAGGTAATGTTACATGAAGAGTGGAATGGATGTCCACATTAATGCCTACGGTATTTGAATGTGATGCATATACTTTTGGACATGTAGTGTACCTCTGGGTTAGGTTGGAATGGCATTTGTGATTCAGAGCTAATCGGCCGACATCAGTACCTGACCTCTTTAATACTCTTGTGGCTGGCTGAATGCAGTCAGATCTTCACAGCAATGGTCCAACACCTAGTGTAAGGCTTTCCCAGAAAAGTAGCAGCTGTTACTGCAGCAAACGATGAAGCAAACTCTCTATTAATGCTTTTCATTTCAGAAGAAGCGCAGGATGAGCAGGTGTCTATGGTCTTTTGGGCGTGTAAAACATTATGCAGTTAAAATGTAAATTGATCTCTGCAGTTTAAACAGAGATCTTTTATTCCATGCAAATTGATTGTGAATATTATAGATGTCCTCTGGAAACGTTACATATATCTGGCAAACTTTGCCCATCACGAAAGTACTTTAATGACTGAAGCGCTGGTAAGTAGGTTGTAATGTTTCTTTGCGGCAGCGGGTTTGATGTAGTGAGGAGTGATTAGGGGGTGTAAGTATTCGGTCGTAATGTTTCCGCTGTGTAATACCTAATCAGTAGAAGAGGAAAAAGATTGCAGTGAGTCATCGAAGTGCAGATGTTTGGCTCTGACTTTAAGAACGTTAATGCCAGAATGCAGCATGATCTTCGGGTAACGCGAAACTTCCGCAACGAAGCGAGATGTTCTTTATCGGAGGAACATTTATCTTTCTTCTGATTGAGTCCCCCACTATCTGCGCGTACCAGTGTGAAGCTGTAGCAGATATTGTGCTCTTTTTGCATTCATTGTTTTCAGTGTGGAGGAAGAATATGCTTAAAAAAAGCATGTACAAGTGTGTGCATCCATATTCAGAACAAGAGGATGTTCCAGCTTCTTGTGGGAGAGACGGTCTTTGTGAAGTACTGTTTTACAAAAGCTCCCGGTGTCATTTTTTTCAAAAAAAGGAATTAAATTCGTATATGCGCTTGTTTTTCAAGCCCCACTCTGTGAGTGCATCACGGATAATATGACCCCGTCGTTGCTCGCTCTGTGCTTTGGTTTGTTTTTCCTCTCCGGCTGAAACGGTGTGAATGATAAGGCCCTGTGTAATGAAAGCAGTTATCAAAGAGGGTTTTTCCTGCTGACCAATAAAGAGGCCAATAAAGAGCCGTTAGCTGAAGAATGGAACTTTCAGCACCATCGTTTACACACCTCCCTCTGCAAACCTGAGCGGAAAATAATCATAAAACATTTTCATCTTCTTCAAACATCATCTGCTATCATAAAACATGCACACATGCATGCACACACACACACACACACTCTCTCTCTCTCTCTTGCTTTCTCTCTCTACAATCACTTATTCTACAGTCTCTCTCTTTTTCTCTTACATTATATAGTCTGTGCAGTCTCTCTCTGTACAGTCTCTTTGACCCTGTATACACCTGGTCGCTTCAAGTGACTGGTGTCTGGATTGTATCCTGATAAGATTTTAGCCACATGTGCCCAGTGATGTACTGCATGGGGAGGAGTTCCGGTTTCACTGGGAGGGGTTTCGGTTATTAAATGTGTCTTGGAGAGACGGATTTGTTCATGCTGCTATACCTTATGGCTCAAATGTGTCTGACCAGCTCCTGAAGTGATGTGATTGGGTTTGAATCTGTCTTGGGTGCGTTTACAATTGCATATTTGGTTTGGCCTCAACTAGATATAATCCTGATACTCAAGACACATGAAGTGACCCAGGTGTAAATGGGGTGTCTCACTGTGCATACTCTCTTTCACTCTACAGTCTCTCTCCACACTCTCTTTCACTCTACAGTCTCTCTCTGCACACTCTCTCATTCTACAGTCTCTCTCCACACTCTCTTTCACTCTACAGTCTCTCTCTGCACACTCTCTCATTCTACAGTCTCTCTCTGCACACTCTCTTTTACCTGTCTCTCTTCACAGTCTCTCTCACTCTACATTCTCACTCTCCGGGCCTCTCTCTTCAAACTCTCTCACTCCAAAGTCTCTCAGTCTCTAGTCTCTCTCCACACTCTCTCATTCTACAGTCTCTCTCTGCACACTCTCTCATTCTACAGTCTCTCTCTGCACACTCTCTCATTCTACAGTCTCTCTCTGCACACTCTTTTACTGATCTCTCTCCACAGTCTCTCTCACTCTACAGTCTCTCTCCACACTCTCACTCTCCAGTCTCTCTCCACACTCTTTCACTCTACAGTCTCTGCACACTCTCTCACTCTACAGTGTCTTTCCAAATTCTCTCTCACTGTACAGTCTCTCTCCACACTCTGTCTTACTCTGCAGTCTGTCTCTGCACACTCTTTCACTCTACAGTCTCTGCACACTCTCACTCTACAGTGTCTTTCCAAATTCTCTCTCACTGTACAGTCTCTCTCTCTACACTCTCTAGAGTTTCTCTCTCTACACTCTCTCACTCTGCAGTCTCTCCATACTCTCTTACTCTGCAGTTTCTGCATATTCTCTCACTCTGCAGTCTCTGTCTCCACACTCTATCTCACTCTACAATTGCTGTAGTCTCTCTTTACATGCTCTCACTCTAGTTTCTGTCTCTGCAGTCTATTTTGCCACAATCTTTCACTCTTGTCATTATGCAGTCTCTATCTGTCTAGTCTCTGTCGCTATACAGTCTCTCTCTCCACTCTCTTTCACTGTACAGTCATTATACAGTCTCTCTGCATACAGTCTCTCCAGAGGATCTCTCTCTCTATAGTCTTTTACAGCCTACAGTCTCTCTTATCTTTCTGTATAGTGTCTCTCACTCTACAGTCTGACTCTACAGGATCTCTCTGTAGTCTTTCTCTCTTTACAGTCTCACTTTCTGTCTGACTCATACTATCTGGTCTATTTAGTCTCTCTAACCCTACAGTCTTGCACAAGTCTCTAACTCTACAGTCTCTCTCTCTACACACACTGCCTAGAGTCTCTCTGTCGCTCTCTCTCTCTGGTTCTCCCTGGTCTTTGGCTGCAGTCAGTCTGTCTCTGCAGTCTTTATGTCTGTCTGCTGTCTATCACTATTTCTGTCTCTGCAGTCTCTGTCTACAGTCTCTTTCTACACTGTGCAAGTGCCCCTCTTGTCACTGGGGTGGGACCCTCAAGGATGTGTCTCTTTCTCTATTTTAAAACATTAGATTATGAAAAGAGACAAATACAGTATGTACTTTTCACCTGGAAAAGCTGTACCTTTGAGGGAACATGTACATTGTGTGTACCTTGATGGATGAGAAATGTACTTGCAAAGAACCTTTACTAACAGTGTACAGTCTCTGCCTGTTTCTCTACAGTCTCTCTACAGCCCCTTCCTCTGCAGTCTCACCTTCTACAGTCTCTCTCTCGGTCTTATTCGATGGATCAGTCTCTAAAGGCATCACTAAATCTTTCAGTCTGCTGTGCTGTGTGGTGTTTTCTGTTATATTCAGTTTCTTTTCGCTGGTGTCTCCTTTCCCCTCGTCCTCCAGTCCTCTTGCCTCTGTAGACTCTTGTCACGGTGCCTTTCCAGGACGTGCAGAAATAAAAGATATCGATTGAGCTGAGTTTTTAAAGGTTGAGTAGAGCGTGTGTGGAAGTGGAGCTGTAGCGTTCTTCTCCTCCTACTGTTGAGAGAGATATCGAGATGCTTTTCTTTCGACTGGGATACTGTACGAAGCTTTCTTGTTTATTCAACAATTAGCTGTAATCCTGTTAGTGGTGTGTGGAGTGCATTTAGCTCCAACGCTGTGTTTGTTACGGGGTTTGGAGATGATTCAAACCACTGATCCACTCTACAGCTCCCACATCACAGCTGAGGGGGAGGCTGCCGGAGCACTAATGTTCAGACTGAAGAGAGAAGTTAGGAGGTTAAGGAAGGACTTTTTTTCGATTTTCTTTGAATTTCAAATGATTTGCTTAAAAAAAACAAAAAAAAATCCCCACTGGTACTTATAGTGCAATAAAATAATAATAAAGATGAATATCAGTAAATGTGTGAATACTATAATTGTCATTTTAATTACCAAAGTCTGCAAAAGTGACCTGTGATTGAAAGGGTTAAGTGCTTTACAGGAAGATTAAAATGTCTGATATAAACAAAATGACTAAACACTGACAAAAGATAAATCAGCTTATATAAACACGGTAGACCTAAAACATGCCAAATACAGAAGAGGATCTACTCCGAAATATTCAGTAACACCTATGACTTATTTAGTATCTTGTTTAAATTATTCAGTATCTCCTGTAAATGAATCAGTATCTACTGTGAATTCTTTAGTATGTACTCTGAATTACTCAGTAAGTACTGTAAATTATTCAGTACCTACTGTGAATTATTCCATATCTACCATAAATGGTTTAGTATCTACTGCAGATTTTTCAGTATCTGTTGTAAATTACTCACTGTCTACTGTGAATTATTCAGTATGTACTGCAAATTACTCACTGTCTACTGAATTATTCAGTGTCTGCTGTACATTACTCAGTCTACTGTGAATTATTCAGTATGTACTGTAAATTATTCACTGTCTACTGTGAATTATTCAGTATCTATTGTGAATTATTCAGTATCCATTGTGAATTATTCAGTGTCTGCTGTACATTACTCAGTCTACTGTGAATTATTCAGTATGTACTGTAAATTATTCACTGTCTACTGTGAATTATTCAGTATCTATTGTGAATTATTCAGTATCTATTGTGAATTATTCAGTATCTACTGTAAATTTTTTATCTACCATGAATTATTCTGTATCTACCATAAATGATTCTGTGTGTACCGCAAATTTTTCAATACCTATTGTAAACTAACCACTATCTACTGCAAATTATTCAGTATCTACTGTGAATTTTTCAGTGTCTAATGTGAATGAATCAATATCTATTGTGAATGAATTAATAACAGTATCTTGTGGGAATTAATCAGTATATACTGTGAATTATTCAGTATCTGCTGTGACTTTAGTGTTCAGTATTTAGGAGAGTGAGGAAAAGTGTGGGCTGGCAGACACTCAGTTTAAGAGAATTAAAAGCGTATTTTAAACCTGCTATGAGATTTTCAGGTATAGAATTCCAGAGCTTGGTGCCGTAATAACTGGAGCTGCTACCGGACGTAGGTCTGTTTGTTTATCCGTAGAGGCGGTACAAACTTATCTGGGTCGTAAACACGTTTATAGTGGCTTCGGTAAGACGTGTGTGGCGCTCAGCAGGGCAAACAGAGCCTGAAACAGGCCTGATTGTTAAAACACGCCCGTCTAGATCAGGATTTACAGCCGCTTAGATAATTTGCCTCATTTAAATAAATAAATCCTACCGTGGGCAATGGCCTCTTGATAGCAGATGGAAATCAAGTTCTGCTCGTTTGCGTGGCAGGAGATGCTTCCTGGTGATGAAGCTGTTTAGTACTTTCTTTAGATTTTCGTCATTTTTGATGCTGATGGTTCAGATTTTTTTGCGCTGAGGTTGTTTTGGATCATATTGCTTTTCATGATGTCTGAACTACAACTGTATGCACTTCATTGTTTTGGCATAGAGAATGGCTAACCATGCACTATAACGCCTGGAGTCTGTTTGGTCTCAACAGTTACGCAAAGCAATTCAAACCCAAAGTTGGAAGCAGCTTCTGGTTTGTTTTCTTGTCCACTGATCCATTACATTGTCCAGCACGATCACGGGATATCACCGTTTTCATTGTTTCATGAAACTTGCTTCACAAACTCGAGCCATTTGCAACCATTGCGGCTGAGTTTCACGTGAGTTGCGGGACACTGTGCAATTGCAATTTTCAAGTGCAGTTTAGTTTCATGTAAGCAATCAAAGTTGCACTGAGGTTTCACAGTGTAAAGTCAGCATAATTATTATCTCATCTTTAAGAAATAGCTCATCAAAAGATCGAATTAACCCAATTTCCACTGATCTCAGATGTAGTCGATCAGCCAAGAAACGTTTGGACTCCAAATTTTGCTTCTTTGGTTTAGCACTGGAGGTTCAAGGCATGTTCAAGGCATGAGACACCAGACATCGATAGATACCCAAACTGTCTCTGTAAAAATACATCATCAAAAATTCTCCTCCTACTCAAACCTCATTCAGGTCTTCATTAAGGTCACACAGACTTGGGGATGTTATTTAGGATGCAGTATGTCATACCGTCATGTCATGCCATGCCTTAAACATTGTATTGAACCTGCTTTAATGTTGGCAGTGCCTTCTGCCAAAAAGGTTATAGCCATCCGTGTTGCAAATAGGGCTCATGAGGTCATATTTTGTCTGACAAGTCTTTGTCTTGTGTAATTGCAATTTATTGATTGAATTACCTTTTTTGTTCATTGTATACAACCATTAAAATGCAGCTTAAGTGGCCATAATTACTGATTAGCACCAGACAATTCAAGCCACATTGAAATACTGTCACTATAATGAAAAATGCAAAATGTCACGCATACCTGACGTTGCTTTTCCGTAGTGACATGTGGAATACATGCCAAAAAGAAAGCAAACCTCTGTTACCTTGTTTTCATGTAGCTTGACGTCTTTATTGAAAAACAGCACATGAGAATTGTCATTTTAAAAACAGAATGCTGAATTTTTGTCAGAATGGAATATAATCCACCTTGAAATATAATCGATGTGCAGTTGTATTGCTTTCCGTGCTGTGGTACTTCAAACAATGGTAAATGAATCTACTGGACCTTTTACTTTTCAATTTGGCGTGATTTCCAAATCACTGACTTTGGAGCTCTCTTCTAGCAGTCGAAAGTTCCTCCAGCAGGGGGTGCTGCTTGCACCCAAGTAAGAAACAACCACAGACCTCAGCAGAGTGTAATGAATGCACTGACTTACAGTAAGAACTTTTAAAAATAAGACGTGAAAATTTTATAATTTTTTTACCAAAAGTAAAATTACTGTAAAATTCCTGTTGAATTACTTAGTGTTATTTGAGTGATTTCTTATTCAGATATTCATTCAAATTGTTAGACAATAATGTAGGTAAAAGCCGTGTGGAATGCAGCTGCAGTGGGCATGTAAAAGGTTTCGGTGCTGTTTGAATGCAGAGTGAAGGAGAGCGAAGAGAACACACATTGTTTGTTTTTCCTGTGCACTCCATCATCTCCACTGCCATTCTTAACTCGGGTTCTTCTTTCTGTTCATCCTTCTCTCCACAGAAAAGAAGGAGGTCACACAGAGTCTGGAGAACTACACATCCAAATGTCCTGGAGGAATGAACATCATCACTCTTCCAGATGGACTCAAACTGCCCCCGGTGCCCTTCACTAAACTGCCCATTGTCAAGTGAGTAGAATGCATCTAGAACCAATGAAACTGCAGTTTAAAAAACGTCTCAGAAACACAACACAGTCTAGCACACAACTAATATGATGCAGTTCTAGAAAACAAATGAAAACACGGTACAGTTCTAAAACACATGCAGCACAGTCCTTGAACATAGAAACCCTGAAGCAGCTGTAGAAAATAGATGGAACACGGGTCTAGAACACACATGCTACACCTTTCTAGAAAAAAAAATTGAGTTCAGTTCTAGAAAACACAACAAAGTTCTAGAACATGAAAATGAGACTCAATTCTGCAATACGAAACACAGTGCAATTCTAGAGCGCAAAAGCACAACACCGTTATAGAACAAATAAACACAATGAAGTTCTGGGACACAAACGCATAACACAGTTCTACAACACAAAAACACCAACACAGTTCTAGATCACAAAAATGTCATGTGATTCTAGAACGCATAAATGCAGTTTGTTGGTTCTAGAAAATCTTTAAAAAAAAAAAGTAGAGCCAATGAAACGGCAGTTTGAGAAACATCTCAGAAACGCAGCACAGTCTAAAACACAACTAACACGACGTGGTTCTAGAAAATAAAAAAAAAAAGCATGGTGCAGTTCTAGAACACAGATGCATCAAATCAAATCAGATTTATTGTCACATCACGAGAGTACAGGAGTACAGGTGAGTGAAAAACTTGGGTGCAAGTTCCCACTGAATGCAGCACATTTCTACAACATAAAAAAATGATGCGGTTTTGGAACCCTCAAACGCAGCTGTGTTCTAAGACACAAAATGTGATAGTTCTAGAACACACGTGCAGTTCTAAAAAATAAAACACAAAGAGCGTTTTAGAACACAAAAACACGGGGCAGCTGTAGGCTGGAGGTTGGGGAACTGGCCCTGTGACCAGAAGGTCGTCGGTTTGATCCCCAGGGCCGACAGTACATGACTGAGGTGTCCTTCAGCAAGACACCACCTAACCCCCAATTGCTCCCCGGGCGCCGTGGATAGGGCTGCCCAACGCTCCGAACAAGTGTGCTCACTGCCCCCTAGTGTGTGTGTTCATTAGTGTGTATGTGGTGTTTCACTTCACGAATGGGTTAAATGCCGAGCTGGAATTTCCCCATTTGTGGGATTAAAAAAGTATCACTTAACTTAAATCAACAGAGGTCTAAGACACAGAAAGTAGAGCAGTATAAACAGTTCTAGAAAACACAAAGTTCTAGAACATGAAAATGAGGCCCAGTTCTGCAGTATGCAATTCCAGAGCACAAAAGCACAACACTGTTATAGAACAGAGACACAAAAAAAAAAACAGCAACGCAGTTCTAGAACACATAAATGCAGTTTGCACAGGTTTTTATGTGTTAAATTTTTTTGTTACCCTGATTGAAATCTGGTTGAACTCATCAACTATAATTATTAAGACATGAAAGTAGGCAGTCAGACGGCAAAGAGTCAGCCGAGCACTGCAGTGGCCATTCAGGAGTTTTAATCTTTAAGAAGTTGTCATTCCATTTTAAACTTCATGAAATATTCACTAAAGGGGAGCTTCCGTAGTAGCAGTAAGTACGGAACGTTCCAGTCTAAATCCGTGGAAAATGAAGTAGATCCAGAGAGTGCATTTTCTACAGTGCGTAAAGGACACAAAATGTTCCTTCCTTTTCCTTTACGAGAAGGATTGACAGCAGGCCAGAAGAACTAAATAAATGAATAAATGAATAAATTACTGTTAAAATACCTTTTAGCAGAACTACAGTGGGAATATGCAGTAACATCTGTTAACCGCAGCCAATCAGAGCAAGGTTTGCTTATCAGGCCTCCACAGGTCTGTACTGTTAACCATATAGCTAGTACAGTGGACAAGGACACCTGGGGATAGAATATAATCTCTATATGAGCCTTTGGTCACATGGTTGAGTTTCAGTAGGTTCTACATTACGTTCCGTGGACTTCTCAGCCAGAACACTGTCTGTCTGAGATCAACCATGACCTCACGGTCCTGAATGTCCTTCACTGTAACTTTTATCACACGGCTGTTGAAAGTTTCAGAATAGTTGTTATGTGCAAAAAGAATGTTGTATAAATTACTAAAATAATCAGCATAATTTGAAAGTTTTGAATCGAATGTAAAGTAGATTTGAAGAGGGGAAAGTACTGTGCTAGTCTAAGACCACCCTTTCTTCATTTGTGTTATTTCCAATCAGAACAGCCGTTAAGTCTCAGGCTGGGTGTCCACTACATGATTTCTTCTTGAGACCACCAGTGGTTCCAAAACACACTCCGTCATGTTCTTCATAACTTTCATAATTCAGAAGCTACATTCAGAACCTGGGCGTCGTGTGAGGCTGTAACTCCTCTTTCCAGTCAAATAGACGGTGATGTCAATTTAAACCCTTTTAATAAAAGAAGCTGAACTCAATTTTTTTTTCTACTGAAAGTCGATCCATTTTCCCCAAATCTGGGCTATAAACTATAAACAGACAGGGTCTCTTCAGTGATCTGCTCTGTAAAAATCGGAGATTTTTGACTTTCAGCAGTAAATTGTAAGCATAGAGCAACACGTGTAGATCATTAAAAAAAGCACAGTTATTGTTCATTTGAAGGGGACTTTTACAAAAAATAAATAAATTAATAAAATAAAAACGTGCATTTATTTCATGCAGTTACTGAATAATTTACCTGTTGATTTGGTCACATAAATTCAGATGGACAAGCTAAACTATACCCTGGAGAATAAGAGGTTAACAGATTTCTAAAACAGTCACACACGAGTTTGTCTCGTCAAGTTCGGACTACAAATAAGAACTCAAACTCCCAGATCTCCTCAGATCACATGACACGTACAAAGCTAAACTTACAGGAGCTGTTTAATATGGCTTTGTATTAAGATTAATATGAATATAAAATGCTGATATCAGAGTGAGAGCTGGAGAAATATTGAACTATAAACTGGCAGCTGAGCTGAAATTGGGGTGATCTGACGTCTGGAACCAACATCGTAAACATGATGTCGGCTCTTAGCTGCCTGTGGTATACGCCTAGCCACCCTGTTCTGGTGTTCATGCATGTCTCTTTCTCTGCTCTTTCAGCTCTCTGATTGGCTGTTGTTTGAATCACTTGTTGAGTAAATCTCTGTTCTTCTCATGCTGCAGGACTCGTTAACATCGTGAGTCGTAAATATCAAGCATTTCTGATAATATCGGAGAGTCTCTGATCACTTCAGAGTTCGATCAGAGGGCTAAAGATCATCCGCACCGTCGCTCACTTCCGACCGACCTTCCTTCCAACTTCCATTCTTTTTAGAAGACTCACTTTCAGTTTCTCAAACAATCTGCAGGGATATTTTTCACACCTCCAAAGTTCAGTCTTAGA
>NC_051221.1:9860112-9867612 GCF_015220715.1 Pygocentrus nattereri
TTAATGCCATAACAGTTTATAATTAGGTTTGGTGGTTATTATTTAAATAAATCTCCCTCATTTATATTTTATTTGTATTTACCTGTATTTCCACTTTTAGTCTGTCATCACTCTTTTCCAACCTCTCTGTGTTTAAATTAGGCTGTTTTTCTTACTGTGCCTTTAAGTCTCCTTATAGCTTCAGAAGGTGTGTATATATATATATATTTTTATATATATTTTTGTGGCATTACGAAATAACGGTTCCTAAATAGGATGATTGCAGTCCTTTCCATATACGGGGGATATAAACTGGGGACAGACTGGTAGTAAAGTAATTTTCATATTAAAGTTAACTGTAAAGTTACATATGAACTAATAGCTAATGGAACCGGAATTATTTTTCCATTTTTGTCCATTTATTTTGGCCCATCCTTCATAGAATTTACACATATATAAATATAAAGGCCAACATGCACTTTCAAAATATGTCAAAAACTGAAAATTGACAAAAATGGAGGTACAAAGTTTTGTTCCGACAGCAGAGAAATAAAATACCACATGGACTGATCAAGTAACGATGTGAGCTGCTGCTGCTCTGTTTGTGTTGCAGTCTATTGGGTTCATGATGACTGTAAGGTCAGTTTGACGCAGACGCTCACCTGGGCTCTGGTTTAGTCCTAGTGATGGACTGTGACTGTCTCTTCTTCTGCACCTTTTCTTTCGATAGAGCGTTCTTCTCTTTTTCGTTCTCCCTCTCTTTGTCTTTCTTCTCTTTCTTTTTCTTCTCAGCCTTAAAAAAAAACACAGCATTTGCAGACTGCAGCTCAAACCTACAGCACCTGTAGCCTCAAGGCCTTCACACACTGAACACAATGCACTGGCAATTTATACCGACACTGATACACTTATTCAAACACATGTATGACTAATATGAATGTGTGAATATATAAGAGCAAATGTATATACAGTTGTGTGCAAAAGTCTTGGCACCTAAGCATGCTGCTTAGAACCATTTATGTCGGCAACAGGTGTGCAAGAAAAACACCATATTTCATTAGAATAGTGGCAAAAAAGGTCCCATTTTATATTAAGTGCCTCAAATAACTGTGTACTTACATGTGAACAACATATGCAACAACGTGACTAGGATGATTCAGTCACTGTTACAGATGGATTACAGTAGTACAGCTTATGTAATTACACAAGTGTATCTTAATAGCTGTAACAGCCTACTCTCTCATGTCATTACACCAGGGCAATAGCACAAGTGTAATTTCACCTAGGAACAGCAGTTTTTCTTTCCAGCAGTAAAAGTCAGCAGATTCAGTGTAAGTAATGTTGTAATGTAAGTTATGAAACAGCTTTTCTAACATTTATCTAGTGTTTATGTTGCTAATGCTGTGACACTGTAACCGCTTTTAACTTTAAACCAGTCTGTAATGTGACAGAACAGCAGATATGCCCTTATATTAGCATGTAATTTTAATGACATTAATGTGTTCCATTAGCACCATATCATCAGTAGTTAGTCTTGTTGCGTGTGTTATTCATGTGTAACTACAGTTATTAGAGACCGTTAATATACAGTGGCACTTAATTTTCTTTTATTTTTGATTTTGTACAATTATATCGACCATGTTTTTAGCTTCTTAATTTTAGTGATAATGTTCGCATCAGTCGGCCTCACGCAATACTAAACTGAAATTACATTTCACTAATGTCATTCAGAAGGTTTCAGCACGTTTGACCTTGCTCCACCAGTCCCTGAGTGAAGCTGAACACTGGGCGTGCGAGTCTCTGACGGACTTTTTGTCTCCTAAATTTCCAGCGAGTCTGGTATTTATTTTGGCGAGTATTTTTAGATCTGGAGGGTGCTGCAGTTTGGCAGCCGTGCATGCAGGACAGATGGCTGTTCTGCATGAACTTTCTCCGGCTCTTGAAAGAAATAAAGTTGTCTGATTTTCAGCTGCCAGCTTTGCTTGCTCATCTCGGCTCCCGCTGCCAAACGAGGACGACTCTAAGATCAGCAGCGTTCTGTTGCGAACGCGTCGGTGTTTTTCTGTGCTGTTTTGACCACGGCTAAATTCTTAATTTAGCTCTTTTGGAGTTTGTGATTTATCTGAATTCTGCTTCCCTGGATTCCGTTTAGTTGCAAAACAAATAGTAGCGACCATGTTTTTGGAGTGAGTCTCGTGAAAGCTAATGCATGCTGCTGGTCAAAAGTTTGGAGACAGTTTTTTTTTTTTTTTTTTTTTTTTCCCAGTTGTAATACCAAAGGGTATGCTGTAGCACAAACTGCTTACATCAGGTCATTTCTGTATTTTATTTCACATCAGTTCAGAAGCAAGGAAGTAGGTGCCTGAAAGTTACTTTACAAATACTACACTGACTCAGAAACAGTTGAGAGATTGAAAAACGCGAGTAAAGTGCTGAGTCCCTCCTATAATGACCTGGTCTCTGATATAAATGCTGGATTAAAGGAAATTATTGACAGTTTCGCTCCAGTCAAATGGAAAAAGAACTCCTAAAAATCCATGGATGAATGCTGAAATATTCCAGCTGTAGCGAACTTGTCATAAATCGGAGCAATTGTGGAGGAAAACTAAACTGCGAGTACATTATGAAATTCTTAAGGAGCAGATCCCAATCTATAATAATGCTCTGAAAATATCCAGACAGCCATATCTCCCTAATGTAATTAATAAATACAAAAAAAAAACTTTTACCACCATAGATTGACAAATTAACCCCAGCTGTTCTGCGAGTGTGTCTCATCGTGATTGAACGGAGTTTGCGGTTCATTTTCAAAATAAATACCTCCGATAAGACGGAGCAGATCTTGGCTGACTGAAACAAGCTCCTATAACCTTCCTGATAAGCCACCTACATCAGTAATGACATCTTTCTCTGTTATCGGTCATCAGGAGCTTACAACTGTTGTAAACAAGCTAAGGTTGTTCAGTCGTGATCTTGTCCTTGTTCCTACTTCTCTCCTTAAAAGGGTTTTTTTGATTATGGTGAGTGATGTTTTAAGTATTGTAAACTGTTCTCTGTTGACGGGTGTTTTTCCAGATGTTTTAAAACTGCCTCTGCTAAAACAGTGTAGACTGTAGATATTCAACGATTGAATACCAATTTTAGTCTTAGAAGAAGTTGTTTCTAAGCAATTCAATGCATATCTAATATCAAACGAGTTACATGAGAAGTTTGTCAGGTTTTTGTTATAACCGTAGTACTGAGGCAGCGTCTTAGTGTAGCTTTTAAAGCCGTTCATCCCCAGATTCTAAACCACCATCTTGGAATGCTGGGTCGGCCTCTCAGGTACAGTTTTAGAATCATTTAAAATCTTATTTAGTTAATCGACAATTTGTGGTTACTGTGGGAAATCATTCATCTAAAAACATTTCGTTTGGAGTCCCACAAGATTCAGTTTTAGGGCCTTTGCTTTTCTCTTTGTACCTGTTACCTCTAGGTGATGTCTTTGAAACATAACAATTTCCATAGCCATGCTGACAACACCCGGTTATACATTTCTGTTCCTTTTGAAGATCAAAATTCTTTAGTCAGGCCGACCATCTGTGTGTCAGATACTTCTCAGTGAATGTCAAAAAAAATAAATACTGATCCTTGATACTAAAACTTGGAGAGAGCTGCTTTTTAAGAAACTTGGTTCTTTAGCTTCATATGCCAAACCCTGAAGTACAAAACCTGGGTCTCTGAGCTCTGTTTTATCCTGCATATAAACGCAGAGTTGATTTACGTTAATGATCTTTTTACTGGACTTCCTAAGAAAATAATCTAGCCTCTGCAGCTCATTTAAAATGCTGCAGCATCCTAACAAAAACAAAATGGACAGATCAGATCACTCTTTTAAAAGAGCTGCTCTGGCTGCCTGTATCGTTCAGGAAAGATTTTAAAGTTCTGCTACTAGTCTTTAAAGCTCAAAATGATCTTAAAGCATCACTTATTGTTTATGTTCCAGCACGTTATCTTAGATCTGCAGATACTGACCTTCTGCAAACACATTCTATAAAATACAGAAAACATGGAGAGACTCTTTCAGCTGTTCTGCTTCTGAACTGTGGAGCTCAACTCACCTTTTATTAGACAGTCAAGCTCAGTGCTCGCTTTTAAGATCTAAGATGCATCTAGAAATCTCTTTTACTTGCCGTTTAATTAAAACTCTGTGTCTCAAGGCATTTATCTTTTTAATTTGATCTGTCATTTTTTTATATGATTTTAAATGAATATTTATTTTCTTCTATTACTTTTAAGCTATATCACCTGTCAGTAAAGCACAGTAAAGCTTTTGGCATGCAAAGTGCTATATAAATAAAGACTATTATTATTATTGTTATTATTGTTATTATTAATATTAACTACAAATGTGAAGGAGCAACTGGAGACCAATCTTGGGAGTAAAACTACACATTCCCTTTTAGGGGTACAGTATATACCCAAAGAATGAGTGAACAGGTGATTTATGACTTCTTAATATGAAAATGAAGTATGACAGTATGAAGTATGAAACACTCCTTATAATGCTACCAAAAAGGACTGCTGTGGGCTGAATAGGTGGTAATAAGTAAAGGCAGTGTTTGTAGTGACATCACAAAAATGAATTCTAAACAGGCACTTTTATTAAAAAATTTCCTTATATAGATTCTGCTGGGGCCATGGACCACAGTCGAGGGCCTTAGACCAGGTGGTCCAAATACTTGGGACAGTCCACTACACATGGAACTGTAATTTGAATGAACATCCCTATCATACATAGAAAGAGACCTTTCCGGTGGAAATGTGCGGTTGGATGGAACGTGCGGAAGAACATTTTATTTTATGGGTTGTGATTCGGGCCCCTTCCCTGAGCGGATGAATCTGGCGTTTGAAAGAGCTCATTGAAAGAGAACTCTGTCCAGGCTTGGTGAAGGTCGTGCCTTCTGAGGATGTGAGTGAAGGATGTACTATTGCCATCATATCTTCATCAGTGTAACGTTGATTTCGCGTTTTAGACCTGGCCATCGAGCCAGACTTTCTTTTTGAGCCTATGCAGATGATGTTAGTACATAAAGATGTGGGACGTGGTGATTCTCCACCGCTGAGTTTTTAAATGATTATTGACTTTAATGACTTTACAGGGCCACTCGCAGCAGCCCGCACTCAACATACTGTAGAGGTCAGTACTGCTGCTACATTT
The DNA here is from genome assembly GCF_015220715.1 of Pygocentrus nattereri. Lineage (NCBI taxonomy): Eukaryota > Metazoa > Chordata > Actinopteri > Characiformes > Serrasalmidae > Pygocentrus > Pygocentrus nattereri. The sequence continues at coordinate 9,865,292 of NC_051221.1, forward strand.
GGTTTTAACAAAAAATGTAAATAGTGCAGCCTTAAATATGGCATGTTCCTGCAAATAAACTGTTCCCATTATATAATTTCATTTCGTCCAAGAACATTTGCAAAGGCCACATTTTATGTTTTAGCTTTTCCAGCATGTTAAATTCAGTAAATGAACAGTAACTGTGCCTGAAAATGTGCACTAGTGTGTTCTCTGTACAGGATGTTATTTTCACACAACACGTAAATCAACTGGGGTGCCAAAACATTTGCATATGGCTATATATCACACACTAACGTGGATAATTTTGCTTATTTTGTGCTCGACTTCCAAGGAAAGTTCAGTTATATACATGATATGGGAAGTGTAAATGGTGGAGGCCGGTGGCTCCAGGTTGTTTTCTCCAGGCAAATGTAATAAAAGCTCTGACAGAGGGGAGTCTTTGCCTGTTGTGTGGTTAGACTGCTGGATGAGGCTGGTGTATATGAGTTGTGGGCTTTTGTCATGTGTGGTGAAAGATGTTTGTGCTTTTTTGTTTGTTTGTTTGTTTGTTTTTTTCTTCCTGCTCTTCTACTTCTTGGCGCTTTCTCGTAATTCAGTGCACGGTGTTTTTCCACGCCTGGTGGCGATTACTAAAATCCTTCATGTTTAAATCATCAAAGTGGGGGAAAAGTGACACAGTGTCAGGCGTGTCTGATTCACTGCTCCAATTTACCCCTGCGCAAACAACACAAACACCCACGGTCCTGTCTGCAGCCCTCAAAACAAACATGTCCACAGCACGACCGGGTAAACGTGCACGCTGCTTGGATGTTGTTATTTTAATCATTTCAATTATTCATGCCACAGCGTTGCATGTTATTTCTGCTGCTCCTTCTGGCTGGCCCTGCCCTCCTGTCAGACACTGTATGTACAGCCACCGTCCTCCAGTTTGGATAATTCAGCTCTGGAGAGGCAGAGCAAGCCGTCTCTGGGCTTGGGAGAACCTACCCTGTACATCTTAGGGTGTCCAAACAGCCTTTCTGAGTAAATTCTGCTGCTGTCAGCTACTTTAAGCTGCATACGTTGCTGACCCAGTAGCCTGAAGTCACCATGCCCACCAACTAGAGGGGTATAAAGTCCCCAGCACTGGGTTGTAGAGGAGTGGAACTGTGTTCTCTGGAGTGATGGAGCTCCATCCAGTACCTTTGGGATGAGTTGGAGTGATCCAGAACTAATCATCCAACATCAGTACCTGATCTCACTAGTGCTCTTGTGGCTGAATGCAATCATATCCTTACAGCAATGTTGCAACATCTAGTGTAAAGCCTTCCCAGAAGAGTCAATGCTGTTACTGCAACGGAGGACAAACTCTCTGAAATACCAGATGAGCAGGTGTTTACAAACTGTTGGACAGAAAATGTCACTGTAATGAATTTATTGAGTCATCTACGCATAATGGCAGCTTTATTAGAAACCCCTAATATTTATAATGCACTTTCCTTAAACCTATGATCAGTACCACTCACACTGGCTCACAGTATCACTCACATCACCATGCTCTACCATAACCTCTTAAACCCCTGATCAGTACCACTCACTCTGGCTCTCACAGTATCACTCACATCACCATGCTCTACCATAACCTCTTAAACCTGTGATCAGTACCACTCACACTGGCTCTCACAGTATCACTCACATCACCATGCTCTACCATAACCTCTAAACCCGTGATCAGTACCACTCACTCTGGCTCACAGTATCACTCACATCACCATGCTCTACCATAACCTCTTAAACCCCTGATCAGTACCACTCACTCTGGCTCTCACAGTATCACTCACATCACCATGCTCTACCATAACCTCTAAACCCGTGATCAGTACCACTCACTCTGGCTCACAGTACCACTCACATCACCATGCTCTACCATAACCTCTAAACCCATGATCAGTACCACTCACTCTGGGTCTCACAGTATCACTCACATCACCATGCTCTACCATAACCTCTTAAACCCGTGATCAGTACCACTCACTCTGGCTCACAGTATGACTCACATCACCATGCTCTACCATAACCTCTAAACCCGTGATCAGTACCACTCACTCTGGCTCTCACAGTATCACTCACATCACCATGCTCTACCATAACCTCTAAACCCGTGATCAGTACCACTCACACTGGCTCTCACAGTATCACTCACATCACCATGCTCTACCATAACCTCTTAAACCTGTGATCAGTACCACTCACTCTGGCTCACAGTATCACTCACATCACCATGCTCTACCATAACCTCTTAAACCCCTGATCAGTACCACTCACTCTGGGTCTCACAGTATCACTCACATCACCATGCT
>NC_051221.1:9872612-9907612 GCF_015220715.1 Pygocentrus nattereri
TAAAAAGCCTTGGCACACAGAATGAAGTGCTGGAAGTTACTTTCTGAAGTGCAGCAAGACCCCAGAAACATGCTGGCCTCTATAAAAATGAACTGCCTCTTTAGACTTAATCATTGACTTCTCTGTATGCTTACTTTGTAAAAGCGTTATCTCTGGGAAAGTGAATCCTTGCATATTTCTTTCATAACATCAGCAGTGGTGTAACTAGGATCTTGTGGTTTTATGGGTGCTCCATATTGTCAATGAACCAAAAAAGGAAAAAAAACTGTTGCTATGAAATCTCAGGTTGTTTTCATGCTGATGGTGTGGTGTCCCAGGTTGTTGCTAATATGTTGCAATAGCCACATTTATATGCATCCTAAAAATTTACTTATTACTCCAATTAACAGCTCAATTGGAATAGAATACATCCTTGTGATGCCATTCAGAATACAGTTTCTGTCCGATTGAATGATGTGGGTAATCCTGTAAATAATGCGTTAAATACAAGAATAATATCTATGTAAATGACTGTAACCGATTACATTCCCTATCGGAAAGTTTAAATAAGTTCTGCATGTCTTCCTCTCGGCCTTCTTTAATAAGGACATGTGAAGGATGTTTTCCTGAGCCTGACATCATTTTAAAGTGATTTAAAAATACAAGCACTGCTCACTGCTGCTCATCTCCCCTTGACTGGACTCACATGATGCTCGTTATCATTGTAACATCTGCACTAAGTGGCGTTATATGTGGCGTTTTGGACCTGATTACTTGTAGTGAGCATGTAAACAGAGATTTTCCATCAGATTGCTGTGAGAATAAACACCCCTTATCTTAATCTGTAAACAGGATGTATTTAATCAGATTAGCAAAAATCTTTGCATGTAAACGTAGCCATTGTTGACAGAGGTGGTTGCTAAGAAGTTGCTAGGCCATTGTTATGGAAACCCAGGTGGTTGCTATATTGCTGAGGTATCCCAGGTGGTTGCTAAGATGTTTTAAGATGCTAAGATTGCTGAGGAGCGTCTGTGTAGTGCTGACTGAAGCTAACTAGTGTGTTGTTTAGAAATGTGGTCTTTCTGTACATCGTAGGTGTGAGTATTAGTGACCACCCCATCACTAACGTTTTTACTGATCAGAGCTTAAACATGGAAACCAAATATAATGTTTAATTCTAGTCCAGTCTTCTTTCTTACTGTGGCTTTAAAACTGTTCTCTTGGCTTCTTCTTTTAGAATCTTAATGTCATCTTCTCTAATTGTCATGCTGAGACATTTCTTGGCTGGAATGAGACTGAACTGGCACTGCGTTTTCTCTCTCTCTCTCTCTCTCTCTCTCTCTCTCTCTCTCTCTCTCCCTCGCTTTCACTCTCTTTATCTCCACAGGAGGCATCTTTGCCCTTGCAGCGCTAACCTCTTAGCTTCTCTCTCATTTTCTCACAATCTTTTTCTCTTGTTCTTTTTCCCCACACTCTCTTCCTTTTTTGTTCTTCCTTGTTCTTTCTTTCATTCTCTCTCTCTCTCTCTCTCTCTCTCTCTCTCTCTCTCTCTCTCTCTCTCTCTCGCGCGCGTCTCACTTCTTTCCCTCCCCCTCTTGGCTCTTTCTGATGAGAAATCAGAGTAAGCCTCCAACCCCCTGTACACAAACCTTCGCTGTCCGATCCCACCGCCGCAGACCGAGAGAATCTTTTCTGTGCTTTTATATTCCACATGCCGCCTCTGTTTTCTCCTTCTGTCATGTTCCATAAACAGGATTGATGTTAGCAGTAGAACAGAAGTGTTTTCTCTGAGGGGAGATGGCTTTTCCTATAATTGCTCAGAGACTGCCTTTAAGGACTGCCAAGCTCTGCTGGCGTCCATTCGGGTCTGGCCTAATGAAAATAGGAGAAATGCCTGTTTTAGCAAGGCAAGCAGAGAGGGAGAGGGAGAGGGAGAGAGATAAGCAGTTAATATCTCTTCTGGCATCCAGTAAGTTATTGTATTTGCTTGTGGGCTGGGGGGATATTGTGTATGGTTTATGGTTGAGCCAGTGGTCTGGCTTGCAAGGCTGTCTCAAGAAAAAGGCCAAGAACTGCCTACTTTGGCAGGAAAGGGCCACTCGACTGAAACTGAAACCCACCAACCACAGAGCGACCTGTCAGAATTAAAAACTGGTCAGTAAATTGGTCATTTTGCTGCCTAACTGTACCCAGATTGGGAGCAGCACAGTATTGCCAGCAGAGCAGCGCCACCTGAGCCACTCTGGGTTAAGCATCTTGGCTGAGAGTGCGGGAACCCGTGACCTTCCAGCCAAAAGCACAAACGCACTTATCTATGCCCACACAGATAGTTTGAACCCCATTGGTGAGGGGGAGATGCAAACCTGTGGTCCTGCTATTTGACTGTGCTATTTAATCCCTGTGCAGTGACCTCTTTTTAGTTATTGCTGACATTGTTGTTCAGAACCAGATCATGCAATGCGATGTTTTCTTAAAGAGATCATCAGTGCTTTATTGGTGGCATTTCCAGTGATGCATTTCCAGTGATCTGTGAGTGATGCATGGCAGGTCAGTGTTACTGGAGAAATTTTTAATTTTTTAATTTTTAATAAAGCCTGTCTGTACACATCTGGCACAGTATATCCACTGAACAGGGACATTTACATTTCTGCCAAACAAAATTATCCATTTTTTCACTAATAGGGCCTGCAGGTAGGCCTATTGTGAACAACGTTTGCAAGCGTTATTGTCCAGAAGGGTCTGAATCATCAAACGTGTCATTGATACTTGCCATTAACTTGGTAGGTCACGTTTAACATGCACACCAGGGTTTCCATATTGATCTAAGACTGCTTGCTTAACATAGATATGATTATGTAAACAGCAATTCGATTTGCTTGGTGTCAGTCGACCTAAGCTTAGTGTGGTTTAAAGACGTGGTCCAGGCCAATGCCTGCCGGGCTATTGAAGGTAGATGTAGAAGTCAGCACAAATATGGCTGTGGAGTAAGACTATATTAGAAATTTGTATTTCAGTGCAAACATCTGAATTTAAAATGATATTACTTTGAAACTGTGAACTGAAATTGAATCTCAAGGTTTATAAGTGTCTTCTTAGACTGGATTAGTTTTAATGGGCTAGTGTGAGTTTCTCAGGGAGTTTCTCAGCCCCCGTCCAAATGCACCATGTTGGTCATTTTTACTGATCGTGCACTCCCGCCTCAGCAAAGATAACTGCACATTTGACCTTCTATATGTTAGATTTTTATATATTATATCCCTGTTGTCGGAACAAAACCTCGTATCTTTAAAACGGTTCTAAAAAACTTTACAGAAGGAAAAAACCTACTTCAATTTTAATGTAAGTCAATGTCATTTTGGGAAAAACAGAAAAACAGGCATTTTCAAATTTGGAGATATGAGGTTTTGTTCCGACAGCAGCGATATGATTCCTGTGTGAAACAGCATGTCAGTAAAAATGCTATCATATATGTGGGAAAGGAGTTTGGTGTGGAGGCTCTCTAAGAAATGTCTTCTTGGCTAAGATCAAGCCAGTATGAGCTGTCCTGCCTCAGGTGTATGACTAAGAACATTAAACTGTAAAAATACGGGAAAGATGTTTGCTTTAATGCAGTGAGGTTGACTGTTGGCTGTGAACTCTTGAGCTAATGGTGATGCTAATGGAAAGGGGCATTCACTTAAGACGGCAATAGGGGAGGACTAAAATATTGATACTGGCGCCAAATATTGATTTATTTGTTTATTAAAAGATGCGCTGTAAACGCTCTAAACAGACCTTCCTTCCAGTTTGATTCACCAGATTCAGTACTTCATGACTCCGCATATCAAATAGAGTAAACATGCGGCGACCAAAAAGAAGCTCACAGCGGAGAAATGATGGACAGTGGAGGGGAATCAATTCAAGCGTGCACCATCCTCTTCAGGTCGAAGGTCTGGGCCACTTCTGCTTTTACAGCATTGAAGGTACAAATGAAATAAACAAATGACTCTTCGATTGACTCTGCCATTTGAAAATACTGTCTCGTTTAAAGTACATGAGCAACACAAAAAAACATGCAGAGCCACCTTATTTGTCCTCATCCTGATCTGGTTGTTGAGAAAACAGCTAACGTTGTCACAACTCAAAGTGAACCATCAGATCAGTACAGTTTTAAAGCCGTTTTGACTTTAGTGAGGCACAGTTCTGTTCTACCTTCTCTACCTTCTAGGCATTTTAACCCCAGAACCGTTCTGCTTTCTAATAGTTTATGACTATTTTAACTTGGAATATATCAAGTATCACAAAATCGCAGTATCGTGATGTCATTGTTACTGTGGGCAAAGTATTTTGATAATATTGTGCCATGACATGCCCTGTGATTCCCACCCCTAATCAGCAAAGTAGGATGGTTAGGATAATGGAAATAATGGTTAAATTAAATGATTTAGTCACCTGATCCCCCTGCACTAGATGACTGGATAAACCTGGTCAATGAAATATATCTAATGGAATAAATGACTTTTTTATTAGACTGAGGATCACAAAAGTAATAAAATTCTGGTTAAAATGGGTTATCTGTATAAAGTCTGTAAGACCAGAGTTTGTAGAGATACAGTGTGAGTACTCTCAGGTTTTAATGTATATAGTTACTTGGTTGAATTTTGGTTTGAATACTTGGTTGGGTTGAATAAATAAATAAATAAATGAATGTTTTATGCTCGTTTCTGAAGTGAAAGTGCTGATTAAATCGAGTAGCCGCTTGCATCTGTGCCATTTATACTGAGATTCCTCATGCCATCAGTGAGCCTTGGGCATCCAACACGCTGTGGTTTGTCCCTCCTCTGACCACTGTTTGTAGGTGCTCATCATTGCTGACCGTCTTGCCGTTGCGGAGATGCTCCAACCCAGAAACGTGAATGAATAGAAAAACTGAATGCTGAGTATGTTACACATACTGGGGGTTTGTCTTGGTGAGTCACACATGTATGACCTTATCATACTGAACAGTCCAGACAGCATTCAGACTGTTAACTATACAAGCATCAAACTAGGGAAAAACTTAAATAAAATACAACAAATAGAATAATTATAAAAAGCAGATCATGTGAAATGATCTCAGGAGATATACATGAGATGTATATTGTATGATACACATTCTCAAAAATAACCGAAGTCAGACTTTTGCTTTTAAATTCAACATTCTGTGCATGGATCTGACGCCGTAGAGTTTTTGCAGTGCTTTCTGTAAAAGCAAACGAGCTGTTAGCTTTTCAACACTAAAGCAACTAAACTGACAAACTGCAAAAGGGATTCATACAGTTATAATCAAGAGTTTGAACACTGCCATAGTAAAAACAAGTTAACGTAGAGGATTACAGAGGTGGTTCTCAATGCTGGTCCTGCAGGCCCACTGCTCTTGTAAGTGTTTACCCCGGTGCCAACACACCTGATCATGCTAATCAGCGCATTAGCAGCCCGTTATTGAGTTGAAGTGGCTGTACTAAAGCAGGAGCACTACAGTGTGCAGGGCAGTGGGCCTCCAGGACCAGGGCTGAGAAACGCTGCATATTAAATTCAGTAAATGAACAATAACTGCATTAAAATGTGCAGAAGTGTGTAGAGAATGTGTCACTTCCCTAATTTTCTCTTCAGAAATCAACAACACGTGTCATTTGAGGGCTGCCCAAACCTCATGTGACCTAAGTGTACATCAAACAGTCCTGTGGGCGGGGCATCTGACACTGAGACTAGAGCTTTTTTTTACCCTTCATTGCACCATTGCCAAATCTGTCCATCATCACCCTTGGTGCAGTTTAGGCAGACTCCCATACGGTCCATAAAAGCATGCAGGTGTACGCAGCAGATGTTTTATTGTAGTAAATAATTTTGAGCTGCATCAAACGCTGCTGGAGCCTCCCGCCCAGGCAGAGGAACAACTCTGAACTCTGCCTTTTGAACAGCGAGATAAAAGCACAGAGCCCAGACTCTGTTTTTCAGCAAGAGCATCTGCATCCTACTCAGGGGTGCATTTAAATCCATCACCTCCGGCTGAAGCAGGTGCGACAGGGTCCCACCCATAGGAAGACTGTCACCAATGCAGATTCTAATGAGCAGTAATGTCGAGTGAGTTTTAAGTAACCCTTTAAACTCCAGCCTTAGTGTTCAGTTGAACTTAAAGAAACAGATTGATCATGAAACCTTCAGTTCGGTCTACGTCAGGGGTCGGCAACATGTGGCTCCGGAGCTGCATGCAGCTCTTTTACTGCCCTGTTATGGCTCCATGCCAGAATTCGATATTTAGGTCAAAATAAAATAATCCACAGAGTTTAGTCCTAAATTTCTTCACCTTCGGGAATTGAATAACAGCTCCACTCGCCAAATGATCTGGATAGCATGTCTGAATTCAGTTTTCCGCAGTAACTCTGTTCGCACTACCGGCAAACGAACTGACAAGACAGCTGGACGCCATTCATTTTGAACAAGGGTCAGCGATAGTGACAAGTAGTGAAGTGACCATTGATGGAATGATGCAAGAAATCGGAGTGACACAGCTGAGATCAGCTCTCCTCAACTCTCTACAAAAGAAGTAAACACAATGTCACATTATATTTGATTAATTTAAAAAATAGAAAAACTTAAAATTGCAGGAAGTTTGTGGGAAGATTGGACACTAGGTCAGTACTACAGATATCACAGCTTGCAAATGCTTTTTTTAGCCAGCTAGGAGTCTTTCTGTCCTACATTTAGGGATTTTCACCTTGTCTTCCTTATAGAATGCTTCTAATACTGCAATATTCTTGGGCCATCTTATAGGGCTGTCACTTGCCACGGTGTTCCTTTCATCAGATGCTGCCTCTTTTTTTTTTTTTTTTTCTAGGCTTTTTTTTCTCCAAACAAACTTTTACTATATAAATAACTCAAGCTTTACATCACCAGTCCAGAGTACTTGTTTCCACACTACTTCTGGCTTTCCTAGATCTACATTTATTTCTGATAAAAAGAAATACGATACAGTGGGGCAAAAAAGTATTTAGTCAGCCACTGATTGTGCAAGTTCTCCTACTTAGAAAGATGAGAGAGGTCTGTAATTTTCATCATAGGTACACTTCAACTATGAGAGACAATATGAGAAAAAAAAAAACAGGAAATCACATTGTAGGATTTTTAAAGAATTTATTTGTAAATTATGGTGGAAAATAATTATTTGGTCAATAACAAAAGTTCAACTCAATACTCTAACATAACCTTTGTTGGCAATGACAGAGGTCAAACGTTTCCTGCAAGTCTTCACCAGGTTTGCGCACTGTAGCTGGTATTTTGGCCCATTTCTCCTGCAGATCTCCTCTAGAGCAGTGATGTTTTGGGGCTGTCGCTGGGCAACACGGACTTTCAACTCCCTCCGCAAATTTTCTATGGGGTTGAGGTCTGGACACTGGCTAGGCCACTCCAGGACCTTGAAATGCCTTTTACTGAGCCACTCCTTTGTTGCCCGAGGGGTGTGTTTGGGATCATTGTCATGCTGGAAGACCCAGACACGTTCCATCTTTTTTTTTCTCATTTTGTCTCTCATAGTTGAAGTGTACCTATGATGAAAATTACAGACCTGTCTCATCTTTCTAAGTAGGAGAACTTGCACAATCAGTGGCTGACTAAATACTTTTTTGCCCCACTGTACATTAAGATGGAAATTCATTTGTAGAAAAAGTCCCACATATGCAAATAGAATAGTCGATGTAATGTTGATTTCAGCCAGTCAACAGATATAAAGTGCCTGCAGCTGGTCTTGAACCCTTTTTTTGGTCTTTTTGCTCATAAGATGTGAAATAAAGCCAACATGTAATAAAAAAATAAATAAATAAATTCAGCATTAAAGGTTTGCCTGTATACTCACTGTACTCGCTCCATATTTCTCAGAAGTCTTTTTTACCCGTGTGGCATGTTTGATTCCACTGATGGAGCTGATGGAAAGTCAGCCTTATGGTTTGCAATATTCACTTATTTCCTTGAATTTAATTCAACAGCAGGATGGAAACCTGGCTGTTTTCTCTCTGGCACAGTGCAGTGTGAGAGTGTATGTGTTGAAATTTGTCTCCTCATGCTGCGTGTGCTGTCTGAGAGCAGGCGTGCAGCTTTAGGAGGCTGTGTGTTTATTAACCTGTTGGGATTCCCCTGCTGAGCTGCTGTTCAGCGCCTGTCTGTCAGGAAGCATCATTCAGAGTGAAGAGTAAACCCTGGAGAGCTCATCGCTCCACCTGATTATGGAGAAAGGCCCGTGGCCAACGCAGCTCGCTTCAGGTCAGAATAATTGATACTAACCCCAGGAGAGGTTTTCATCGTTATTTGCGAGATTCACACACTCGAACAGAAGAGCTCTGCTTGTACCCCATGGCCAGGATTAGCAAAGCTCCCAGCGCATTTTTGAAGTTTATAACTACGAGCTGGAAACCCGATACATAATCCACACGGCACTTTAAACACAACACACTTATTAATCACGCCGACAAGATAGTCATTTAAACTTCGTTCCCCCTGTGTGCCAGATCTGGTCTTTCAAAACTTGGCTGATAGTTCTGAGTTACTTTTTATGCTGCAGTCAGTGTGCAGTGTTCAGCTCAGACGCTGCGGTGCTGTTGGATCGAATAGTTTTGCACTTGTGCTCCACGTGACTTTTCATCCACTCTGATTTCAAAAATCTCAATTTCATAAGCTTTAATCCCTTTTTGGCTCATGGAGGGTTAGATTTAAGGATTTGATTTAGGGTTTGGGTTAGGATTAGGGGTAGTATGGGGAGCATGGTTGGGAATAGAATTTGTGGATTAGGATTTTGGTGGGGGTTAGAATTCGGATTAAGGTTTGATTAGGGTTGGAAGTAGTGATTGTTTAAGGTTAGTATTAGGGATTGCTTGAGGTTAAAATTAGGATTCTTTTTAGATTAAGTGTAAGACTTTGGTTTTAGGATTGCTTCATGGTTTGTTTGGAGTTAAGATTAATGTTTTGATTGGGATTTGGATTAGGACTGATGTTTTGATTGGGGTTAGGTTTAGGGTTAACATATGCTTGGGGTTACGAATAGGATTTCCTCAAGTATAGGATTAGGGTTTGCTTCACATGAGTAGTAGGATTATTGTGAGACTAGATGTGAAGACTTGGAGTCCAGATCTCAGCATAATAACATTAGGATACTGGGAGTACCGGAGGGTCCTGACACCTGTACCACTGCTGCCGTAGCTGCCTTACTGAAGGAAGCGTTCGGTCTGGTAAAGGGTCCGCTTTTGGACCGGTCCCACTGGACCCTCCAACCCAAACCCAAACCTGATGATGGTCCACGAGTTATTGTGTGCAGATTTCATTATCACAGTGACTGTGTGTGATAATGGCGACACAGTGATTTTATGCCGCGCTAGAGAGCACCGACAGATTAAAGTCAGAGACCTGATCATCTCAATCTTCCCTGACTACACTGCCAAGGTAGGGCAGACTCGAGCCACATTCAATGAGGTCAGGCGCCATCTTCGTGGCATTGATGGTGCTTGGTATGGTCTGATTCAGCCAGCGCGACTTCGCATAACATCCAGCAGTGTCGAGAAGCTTCGTTTCAGCGGAGGAAGCCAGCTACTATGTCAAAACCTTGATTTCTGAGTGAACACTAACAACTTTTCAGCTCTGAGTTCAGTCATTGCTTAGAGTTTATGGACTCACTTGCCTTAATTCCAGACCTGTGCAGTATTAGGTGGTTTACTGGTATGTTGCACTAACTAGGTTGGTGTTACTATTGTTTGTTGATAGCAGGCACTTTTTTTTTTGTTTTGTTTTGTCCTTCAGTCTCACTGGATACTGACATATAAAAAGGCTATACCAGGTTTTATATTTTTGCACGTCTGGTCGGATCAGCGCTACCTTATTTTATGCTTTCTGCGTCTTTTTGTGCGGGACTCAGGGCCTGCTGTTATTTGCTAATTGGTATTTTCATGTGCTTTACGGCATACTTCTGATCTAAGTGAAAATTTGGTGTGTCATCTTTTTTTCGTTTTGTTGGAATGTTCACCTTTAGATGAAACAATATTTTTGCAATGCGAGTTTTTCAAAATATCACATTATGCATTGTGCGCATACCATCAAATGGTGTTGAAATCGGCGGGAGGTTTTTCTTTTCTTCTCTTTTTTTTTTCTTCTGTCTCTTCTTCTTGCTCACTTTGCTCCGCGTAGTGTCCGGGTAGTTCAACATTAGTGTGGACTACAACTTTAGTTAATGTGGGAAACACTGCTGTCCCGTTTGTTCAGGGTTTGTGAGGGAACTTGGGGTGTATTTTTGTTTAGGGGCATGTGGGGAGGAGGGTATCCCACCTCGGCTCTCTATGGCCATTTGCACTCTGATTTAGTATTTTAGTATTTGATTTTAGTCTTCCACTCAAACTTTAATTCAAAAGCTAGAGGAGTTGCCATTTTAATTAACAAAAAAGTTCAGTTCTCATTCACAGATGTTATCACTGATAGGAATAGCAGATACCTCATAGTTGCTGGCACCCTAATGCGAAAACAAGGTTTCGTTGGTAAATGTATATGCCCTGAATTTCGATGACGCTGAATTCGCTAACAGATTGTTGAGTAACATCCCCTTCTTGAATACTCACCTGCTGATCCTTGGAGGGGATTTTAATTGTGTTTTTGACCCAATTTTGGACCGGTCTAATCCTCGTAATCTGCCATGTCCATCGTATTTTCTGATTTTATGAAAATGGAACGGTCTTATTGATCCATGGAGATTTCGTAACCCCTCTGTCAAAAAAGGTCTTTCTTTTCCCAGGTGCGCCACTCATATTCTAGGATTGATTCTTTTTAATCGACAGTACGCTTAATTCTTGTGTTAATTCTTCAGACTATTTGGGTATTGTAATTTCTGACCACTCACCTTTGTTACTAGATATTCTATTTTCTACCCATCAACGTAGCCCACCACTCTGGACGTTTAACTCTCTTCATTTGGCAGTCAAGGAATTTTGTGAACTCATTTCAAGCTCCATTGATGGGTTCTTGTCTTTTAATCAAAATGACTCTTCTTCATATTCATTGCTTTGGGAGACGCTTAAATGTTACCTGAGAGGTCAAATTATTTCTTACTCTGCTTTTTCTAATTAAATTATTAATACTCGGCTTAATGAACTTTCATCTGCGATTAGTAACCTTGATCAAAGATATGCACTGAGCCCCTCTCTGGAACTGCTTAAGCAGTGTTTTGATTTGCAAGCAGAATTCGATCTCACTTCAAATAAAGAGGCTGAGCACTTATTACTACACAGTCGTGGCTCATATTATGAACATGGTGACAAGTCGTTTACTGGCATATCAATTATGATGGCAGGCCACTTCCCGTTTGATACCTAGTATTAACAACTTTCATGGTATTACTACAGATCCCTTGGAAATTAAAGCTACTTTCAAATTGTTTTACTCTTCATTATATAAATCTGAATTCCCTGCAGACGACACTAAAATGAACGAATTTCTTCTGAACCTTTCAAACCCTGTCATTGATACTGACACTGCTAGGCAACTAGGCTCTCCACTCTCCCTTGAAGAAGTTTCAACTGCAATTAAAGCTATGCAATCTAACAAAGCCCCAGGCCCTGATGAGTTTGCGATTGAATTTTTCAAAACATTTATTGGTAAATTGGCTATGCTACTTTTATCCATATTCAATGAATCCTTAGAAAGTGGTTCACTGCCACCAACCCTGACACAAGCCACTATTGCTCTCCTTCTCAAAAGGGACAACCTCTTATGGGTCCTGCAGACCATTATCTTTGCTCAGTGCTGATGTAAAGGTGTTTGCTAAGGTAATTGCATCCGTTTAGAAAATGTGCTTCCTCATATTATATCTGAGGAGCAAAATGGGTTTATAAAGGGACGTCTACTGGTTTTTAATACTCGTACACTTTTCAATATAATTTACTCAAAACATTCGGCTGAACTTCCTGAACTGGTAATTTCTTTAGATGCTGATAGGGTAAAGTGGGAGTACTTGTTTGCAGTTTTGAGGAAATTCGGATTTGGTGATGAATTTATTTCTTGGATTCGCCTCCTTTATTTGTCCCCTAAGGCCAGTGTCCACACTAATGATGATTATTCTGATTATTTTGCCCTTGGACGTGGAAGTCGCCAAGGTTGCCCTCTGTCACCTTTGCTTTTTGCCATTGCTATCGAGCCTGAGTCTGTTACGTTAAGATCTTCCTCCTTATTTAAAGGAATCACCCGTAATGGAATTGAATATAAATTATCAATGTATGCAGATTATATGTTATTATATATAACAGTGTAGTCCATTGGGGTTTAAATACCTAGGTATCAACATGACTCATTCTTTATCTAGCTTTGCATCCGCTAATTTCACTCCCCTTATCTCAAAGATTACTTCTGATATTCAAAGATGGGGTAATCTTCCCCTTTCATTAATTGGCAAGATCAATGTTTTTAAAATGAATATTTTACCAAAATTTCCATTTTTATTCCAGTCAGTACCTCTTTTTCTGACAAAACGTTTTTTGGACTCACTGGATAAGATCATTTGTTCTTTTATTTGGGGTTGGGAAATCACCTAGGGTTCGTAAAACTTTACTGCAGAGATGCAGACTTAGTGGAGGACTTGCATTACCTAACTTTCTAACTCTTGGGCCGCTCACATCCATAAACTTTGTTACTGGTTAAAATCTCCTGGATCCTCTTGGTGTAAATTGGAGCTATCATCCTGTAGGGGATCTTCTATATCTGCTCTACTTTATTCCTCTTTACCTACGATACCCTCTCTGTATACTGATAATCAAGTGGTTCTAAATATGCTCAAGATCTGGTATCAGTTTAGACGGCCCTTTAAATTTGTGGCTGCTTCTTCCTTGGGTCCTTTACATAATAATCATTTATTTCCTCCATAACTTGTGGACTCAACATTTTCAGTGGGGTATGAAAAGGGTATCACACAATTCAAATATTTATATGTAGATGGTGTCTTTGATAGTTTCGCCAATTTGTCATCTCGATACGGCCTCCCTGTTACTCATTTGTTTCAAATTCGCAATTTTGTGGCGAAGTGTTTTCCTAATTTCCCCTCTTTACCTCTAGAACTGCGGTGGGAAACCATGCTTTCATTTATTCCTCATCACAGAGGAATTATTTCAAAGCTGAATGGCATTATCTTGGCTTTTACCAACCACTCAACTGCTAAACCTAAGTGCATATGGGAGAGGGAATTGGGAATACAAATTCATGCGGAATCTTGGGAACTGGCCATAGAAAGGATTCGATCTACCACCTCTTGTGCCCGTCTCGGACTTATCCAATTTAAGGTCTTATACAGGGGGCATTTCTCTAAGGCTAGACTATCTAACTGTATCCGGAAAAGGGAGACAAATGTGATAAATGCCTTGACTCTTCTTGTCACCTAGATGTGTTTTTTCCCTGTCCTGATCTGAAAGGCTTCTGGGAGGGTTATTTTATGACTATGTCCACTGTTCTTGGGGTGAATCCTCCAACCTTGCCCTCTGATCGCTATATTTGGGATTCCTGACCCCTCATTAGCACTTAACTCTACACAGAAGGATATTATAGCTTTCACATCCTTACTAGCAAGACGCACCTTATTGTTTCATTGGAAGTCTGTTTAATATCCTTCTATCTCCCGGTGGCTCAAGGAAGTCATGTTTTTTTTAAACTTGAGAAAATTAAATATGCGTTGAGAGGATGTACAGTCAAATTTTTCCCTTTATTTCCTTTTTCACTGATATGGAGTTACTACCTGGTTGAATGTGTGCTTGTTTTTGTGTTATGTTTTATATTGTATAAATAGCAATATGTGTGTTGGTCATGTTGAGCTGAGGTGGGGGCGTTGGTGCGGGGGGGGGGGTGGTGGTTATTGTTTAATATGCAAGCATTTTATGATTAATTTAATTATTTTATCCTCCGTTGTTATCAAGGTTTTTTTTTTAATTAATTGATTTATTTTTTGCGTACTTTTGTTGTTATGTGTGTGTTTGTGACCATGTACATATATATACATATATGTTTCAAAAAAGGGAAAAATGGGAATTGGTGAACTGTATTTTTGTGATTGGAAGTGTTTGGAAGTGTATTTTTCCAATAAAAAACAAAGAAACAAACAAACAAAAAAACAAAACAAAGATGAGCATTTCATTGTGGTCAAGGTTAGGAATATAGTCTTGTTAGGATTGTGAGCAATAGTTCTGTTTGAGTTTTTACGATTGGAGTTTTTGTTATGTTTATAGAGTTAGGATGTTGTTTGGTTTAGGGGAGTCATGACATGCATGTTTCTTTGATACAGGGGTTGCTGTGAATCAAACACAGTCACATTTGTGTGATAAGATGAGTCGTTCCTATAGTTCCGATGAACATAATCCAGTTTCCGTAGTGAAGAGAGAACATGAAGTTAGCCAGCTACTGAATAGATTTTTTGTTACACCTTTAATGGAGCAGCAGTTACATGCTGCTCTTGATCCTTTTAAGGTGGGATGGACAATTTTAATAAAAAGCAGGTGAATAGGAAGCCAATTTAAACCTTGTGGAGAACACGAGTCAAAGCAGCCATTTCTTCCAGCGGGATTCAAACAGCCGCTAAGTGATGGTTCTCACCAGCAGAACCAAGTACCTCGCTCTGTAGGGATGTTAATAGCTATTGATTTACCCCTCTATTCGTTTGTAGAGTCCACCTCTATTGGGTGGTGGAGTCCACCTCTATTCAGTGGTAGAGTCCATCTCTATTTCACCTCTGTTTGGTCGTGGAGTACACCTTTATTCGGCTGTAGAGCCCACCACCGTTCCACCACTATTCAGTTATTGAGTCTACTTCTATTTTATTGTGGATTCTGCAGTTTACGGAGAGTGAGTGAGCCTCTGTAGAAAATCCTCTATCACTCATTTCTGCCAGAAGGTCAGAGCAACACTTTATGTAGAAACACAGGATCAGATTGTAAATTTACTTGTAATGGTCTGTTCGTTTAATGTTGAGATGTAGCCGTATAGTTTACTTCTTGTTTTGTTTTATGTAGAGGTTGCACTTTTATTTGTGCTCTTTTCTTATTTTATGTCTTCTAAGACAGATCTGTGCAAAAGACAACCACCCCCCCCCTTCCAAAAAAAAGGGGTTGGGGCAAAAAACAAACAGTTATTAATACAAAAATAAAAAATAACCGTTGAAGTTCTCTCTTCTGGAACAAAAGTGTATTTTATCCTGATGCAGAAACGACTGTAAAAGAAAGCGAGAAGGACTGACAGACTGACAGACGAGTTGTGAGGAGCGTGGTATTTTTGCAGCACTAGACAGCAGAGCCCCTGCTGACTCTGAATGCACTCTCACTTGTTTCCAGCAGTCAGCGACAGGTGCAGTGCCTCAAGCAGAAGAAGTGCTGAGCTTTAGCTGTTTTCCGTTCTTGGGGCTCAAACAGAGTGATGGCGTCCTTCTCTTCTGGGCTCCCGGTGCCTGAGTTTTAGTCACGCTGTGCTCTGAGAGAGGTGAAGGCTCCTGTGCAGGAGCGTGTGGTTTAGTTCTTAAGGCTATTCCTGTCGTCAGTGGCAGCATTAGGTAATGTTAACTGAACACTGCAAAAGTGATATCTTGGCAAGTGAAATGATCTTGTAAGGTTTTGTTCCAAAATTGAACGTCGTTTTCTTTGGGTGTGTATGAATTTCCTTCATCATATACTTTTTGGGGAGTGGATTTTCCACATACAAGAGCTACGAATGCTGCGTTATGATTAGTATCTCTTTTATTAGAGAAATAAAAATGTGTTTGTGGTCAAAGGGTGTTTTATGCCAGCTAGTATTCATTGTAAAACTTTTGTGGTTAAAAATGGATACGCAACATTTCGGATTGAAGATCTTTATATATGTAATTTCCAGCTTTCCAACCAGCAGGCTCTGGATCTCACACAGAAGGGAAAAAAAGAGTTATTTTACTGTATTAGTGTGTCGCTAAGGTTAACTGGGAGGTGTCGGCTGCTTCAGCAGTTTTTGGCTTTTATACATAGTGGATGGTCAGGTGGTTTGTTAAATGATGCAATAAAAAGTGGCCAAAATGTGAAATATTGTGGCCAGGGGTGCCAGGCTACAGATAATGCCGACTCCAGGTGCTATATTTTGTCTCCCCTTCCCAGTTTTGAATGCAGCGAACCGGCCGATCTTTAAAGGGAAAGCACAGACATATTCAGCCGAGCTAAACTCAGCTAAACTGTACTGTATTGTTGTAGTTCAGTAGTGTGAGAACTAGGCTATGGCTCCAGGGTCCATGACTGAGTCATTTAATCCCATGTTGCCCCATGAGGACTGTCTCTGTAGATGAATGTGGTAAGGCCCTTTGAACAGAAGCATGAATTAAAAAAAACTTGAACAGATGGCTGTTACTGTGTTTAATGTGGGCGCACCGTCGTCACTCTCTGGTGTGGACTGAGAGTTGTGGGCTTGTTTGTCTTGTCAGTCTAACTATATTTCACTGGCATTCATAAAGCTTTTCATTTCTGATTATCTCCGACTTTTTTCTTTCCTGTTAATCAACATAAAAAAGAGAGGCGTCTACTGCAGGATCAGCATTGGTCTAACTGCTTTATAAACAACACATTGGACTCAAGCATGCTGGTGTGTAAATGCATATTTATTGGCAACGGCCTCAGCAGATATACACGTGAAAAATTAGCACTGGCACATGGTCCCCATTCTTACTTAGATATTTCCTCAACGGTATTTAGTTTTTTGAGCATCGTGCTGACTGCATTTGTGAATTATTGCCATTGCCTCAAACTCTGTTGAGACGCCATGGGGGCAGTCATGGGCTGGAGGTTGGGGAACCAGCCTCGGAAGGTCGCCGGTTCGATCCCCAGAGCCGACAGTACGTGACTGAGGTGTCCTTGAGCAAGACACCTAACCCCCAACTGCTCCCCGGGCGCTGCGGATTAGGCTGCCAACCGCTCCGGGCAAGTGCGCTCACTGCCCCCTAGTGCTCACTCAGTGCGCTGCTCACTAGTGGGTTAATGCGGATGGGTTAAATGCGGTGGTGAAATTTCCCCGTTGTGGGACTAATAAGGGTCACTTAATCTTAAAAAGTAGGTAGCACTTATATTTACAGACTCTTAAGTTCTAGATATAAGCTGAGTAAGCGTGCAAACGTCCGAGTGCTTGGTAATTATTTCGGGTAGAATACTGATGAGTATCAAAACTAAATTACACTAAAATGTCTGTCCTCTGATAACGGATGTAGTAAAATATCTTAGAACCAGAAAATGATTTGCTGCAGGAAATGAAATTGTAAAAATCGCTCAGAAAATGATAGGAAGCTAGTAAAACTACCGTAAGAGTCACTGCTTTCTTTTACAGCCCAGATTCAGCTGTGGCTCTAGGTAGTAGACTGGTATGTGCTATATAAGACTCTGATGTCTTCAAGTGTCTTTGCACTGCCATCTTACCCTGGTACATAGCAAAATTTCCAATTAATATTCCTGTTTATTACGGTGTAATGTGTGAGATTGTGAGTTTGTTTGTATTTACCTTTTTGTTTCTCTGAATAATTTTCCAATTTCTAGATATTTTACTATGTTGTTCATAGGCTTAATTCTAGACCCTTTTAGGCATTTTAATGCCTAGTTATTTACTACTATTTCACTTAAAATAATACCACAGCTCTGGAGATTGTACAGCACACTTATCCAGTTAATAGCTCAAACCTGTTTGGTATGTCGGAGAGATTTGGTTTACCTGTGTCCCATGTAACTACCATGCTACACTTAAATGATTACACAGTGCATTGAGCTTGTATTCCACTCTTACCTGGTTAATACCTAGAACTTGGGAGACTGTAAAAGAAACGATTACCTCTCAACGAGATCCGCTAATGTGCTTTCTGACACTGCATGTACTGTTAACTGAAAACGTGTGATAAACTGTAAAAATTGTGTGAATTGGATTTTTCACGAAACGTTTAGTTTAAAAAAAATGAACTGGGTCAGGTTGTGTGCCAGCTTTAGCCCAGATTTGACCCGACTTCTGAAGTGTGTGAAGAGCCTGTGTATTGGGAACAGTCCTGCGTAACAGTACCAGGACAGAGCTCTATTTATTATTCCAGACTAAGACCGATGACTACTAAAATAAGAGAGAACAGCTCCCACTCCTTTATGTTCCTAATGAAGCACACCGCACACACACAATCTCTTGAGTCTTTATCATGACTCTGTGTCAGTCTCCATTTTCATTCTCCTCTTTCTCTCTAATCTGTTTGATAGTGCAGTGACTGTAGTACTTTTCATTTTGACATTATTTTACAAATAAGATGTTTAACCTATTTCTAGACTTCGTAAAATGATTTTAAATAATTTTATATACAGACATTGTCATTTTATTAGCTGATAATTTTACTCTTTCAAAAGATAATGCCCAAAACGATCAAAATTACCCCCAATTAGCAGGAAATCTATCCATATCAGCCTTTCATGTTTGTAGTAAACATCATTAAAGCTGGTAAAGAGGAGCTAGCTTCTGAAATAAGGCTGCAAGCTGAGGTTAGCTAGCTATATCTCCAGGAATGTTCACCAGAGTAGCTACTGATACACTGAACGTATCCAGACAGCCTTTATAGTGAGTGAAATCAGCTACTTGAAGGTCGCTCATTGCTGACACAAGTATTCAATTGACCACACACAGCTACAATACTATAATCTTCATAGAAACACATTGATCAATAGTATGGGATGCTCTGGAGCAGCTGCACATGAGCCTAAGGTCACCGTGCCCAATGCCTAGTGTCAGCTAGAGGGGCATAAAGCCCCCCAGCATTGGGGTGTGGAGCTGTGTCCTCTGGTGTGATGGAGCTCCATCCAGTACCTTTTGGGATTAGTTGGAGTGATCCAGAACTGACCAATTAACATCAGTACCTGACCTTTCTGATGCTCTATCAGATCCTCACAGCAGTGTTCCAACATCTAGTGTAAAGCCTTCCCAGAAGAGCAGAGGCTGTTACTAAACAAAGGGGGGCAAGCTGCCTATTAATACACTTGATTTCAGAAGAAACGCATTTCTAACTCAGCCCAAAGGATTTGGTACCTGTTTCAGGTGGATACCAGTTTGCAGCTCTGAGCCTTCGCATGTCAGGTGTACAGCGTGAAGCTTTAAAATCTTAAAATAACTTTCACAGTTAGGACAGCCTGCTGTCCTGCTGTACCCACTCGCACATACAGAATATGATGGCCTGAATCTGGCTCAGTTTAAACTCAGCGTATGGCCTTTATTACGCTACAGCCTAAGTATAAATATTTTCTTTGCTTATAGACTAAATTCAATTTTATTAAAGGATACTTAGCTGTACCACTTGCCTTTTGACCTTAAACCTCCCTCTCTCTCTCTCTCTCTCTCTCTCTCTCTCTCTCTCTCTCTCTCTCTGTCTTTATCTCTCTTTTCTCTCTCTCTGTTTATACTTTCAGTAGAACATGAGAGAGTATTGTGAGTAGGATCATCGCTGTGATTCAGTCCCAGGCATGAGCTCTAAGCGAGTGCTGTAGATCATCACAGCCGTGATGTTATTCACAATATCATACATCCTCCAGTGTTCTTTTGCCCTCATGCCACAGTTCTGCAAAATAAAGACAGAAGAAAAGCAAAGAAGTGCTTTGCACCAAAAAAAATGCAACACCCAGATAACATAATACTGTCACAAAATCAGGTTCAGCTCAGCATCCTCACTATTTCCCAGATGAACCTGAATATGATTTTGTTCCTCCTCCTTTTGGCCATAACAGCCTCCACTCTTCTGGAAAGATGTTTGACACAAGATGCTGTAGAGTGTCTCTGGGATTCTGTGTAAATTCAGTCAAAAGAGCATTTGTGAGGTCAGGCACTAATGTTGGACAAGAAGGCCGGGCTCACAGTTGACGTTCCAGTTCATCCCAAAGTTGTTAAGTGGGGTTGAAGTCAGGGTTCTGTTCAGAACACTGGAGTTTCTCCGTACGAGACTCGTCCATGTCTTTGTGGAATTTGCTTTGTGCACAGTGGCTCAGTCATGCTAGAAAAGGCCTTCCCAAAACTGCTGCCACAAAGTTTCAAGCATGTAATTGTCTAGACTGTTGTCTTTGTATGCTGTAGCATTAACATCACTCCTTCACTGGAACTGAGGGGTCCAAACCCTGAAAAACAGCCCCAGCCTCCACCAAACTTTATCTCTCCTCCACCAAACTTTATCTCTCCTCCACCAAACTTTACTGTTCATTCTAGTAGGTAGCGTTCTCCTGGTATCCACCAAACCCTAATTCACCTGTCAGACTGCCAGATAGTGAAGCATGATTCATCTCTCAGTAGAACATGTTTCCACCGCACCAAAGTGCAGTGGTAGTGTGCTTTACACCACTCTAGCCGACGCTTGGCATTGCGCATAGTGCTCAAGGTCCATAAAGGCTTGGCTGGGTGAGTTTGATGTGGAACAAATTGACTGTCTGCATGAACGGGCACAAATTCTCACAGACACTTTCTTAAATCTTGTAGAAAGCTTGCCAGAAGAGTGGAAGCTGTTGTAGCTACAAAGGGGGACCAACTCCATATTAATGCCTATGGATTTAGAATGGGGCGCCATAAAAGCTCCTGTAGGTGTCCCAATAATTTTATTTGTATAGTGTATGTATAAAAAGTTATTATGTGAATGAAAGTGTAGCTGCTGTATATGAGCTGCAGTGAATAAATGAACTGAGGGCTTTATCAATCTCTTCCTGACTCATTCAGCTTTCTCTCTTCTCAACTCAGTGAACGTATGAATGAAACATGAAACACCGTTTTTCAAACCAGTTTAATGTGGTTTGGTGAATCATTTATGGAATTTAAACTGTCACTGAGACTCTGTTAAAACTTATCAATGATGTCAAGGCATGAGTGAGAACCCTGCTTACACTGGCCTTGACCGTAGTGTAGAAAACCTGTCTATCTATCTGCATATCTGTCTATCTGTCTGTCCCTATCTCTCCCTGTACATCTGTCTATATTTCTGTCTATCTGTCTGTCCCTATCCCTGCATATCTGTCTATATTTCTGTCTATCTGTCTGTCCCTATCTCTCCCTGTACATCTTTCTATATTTCTGTCTATCTGTCTGTCCCTATCTCTCCCTGTATATCTGTCTGTATTTCTGTCTGTCTGTCTGTCCCTATCTCTCCCTGTGTATCTGTCTATATTTCTGTCTATCTGTCTGTCCCTATCTCTCCCTGTATATCTGTCTATATTTCTGTCTATCTGTCTGTCCCTATCTCTCCCTGTACATCTGTCTATATTTCTGTCTATCTGTCTGTCCCTATCTCTCCCTGTATATCTGTCTGTAT
This sequence comes from Pygocentrus nattereri, assembly GCF_015220715.1. Classification (NCBI taxonomy): domain Eukaryota; kingdom Metazoa; phylum Chordata; class Actinopteri; order Characiformes; family Serrasalmidae; genus Pygocentrus; species Pygocentrus nattereri. Next base: position 9,893,914 of record NC_051221.1, read on the forward strand.
TTCTGTCTGTCTGTCTGTTCCTATCTCTCCCTGTGTATCTGTCTATATTTCTGTCTATCTGTCTGTCCCTATCTCTCCCTGTACATCTGTCTATATTTCTGTCTGTCTGTCTGTCCCTATCTCTCCCTGTGTATCTGTCTATATTTCTGTCTGTCTGTCTGTCCCTATCTCTCCCTGTACATCTGTCTATATTTCTGTCTGTCTGTCTGTCCCTATCTCTCCCTGCATATCTGTCTATATTTCTGTCTATCTGTCTGTCCCTATCTCTCCCTGCATATCTGTCTATATTTCTGTCTATCTGTCTGTCCCTATCTCTCCCTGCATATCTGTCTATATTTCTGTCTATCTGTCTGTCCCTATCTCTCCCTGTATATCTGTCTATATTTCTGTCTATCTGTCTGTCCCTATCTCTCCCTGTATATCTGTCTATATTTCTGTCTATCTGTCTGTCCCTATCTCTCCCTATATATCTATCTTTCGATAATTCTGTCTATCCGTCTGTCCACATCTCTACTATACATCTCTGTCTACATTTCAATGTGTCTGTCTGTCTGCATTTGTTCATATATCTGCTTCCTTGTCTATTCCTTGTCTATCTGTCTCTCTGTATATCTGTGTGTATATCTGCCAGTCTGTTTGTCTCTGCCTGCAAATCTGTATATTTATCTGTCTGCTTGCCTATCTGTCCATCTATCCATCTTTCCATCTGTATTTTTGCCTGTTTGTCTTTTTCCCTGTTTGTCTGCCTCCCTGCCTGCCTCTCTGTTGGTCTGCCTGTCCGTTTATGTATCTGTCTGCCTGCCTACCCGTCTGTCAGAATGGTCACAGACCTCAGTAAACAAGGACAGACGGACAGACGGACAGACGGGTAGGCCATTTCACAATGTACTCACTGTATGGTATTTAGTAATGACTTATGTTGTATTATTTAAGCACTTGGTAGGTACATGTGTAACAGACCAGAAGGGAATTGGATCATTAACCCTGTGGCTCTGAACCTGCTATACAGCGTTGTTTTTAATGCCCCAGTATGTCCTGTTTTGTGAGGTTAATCATATAGAACCTCTTCTCTCTTCATACCGCAAGATTTCCCTTAGGTACGGAGGCTGGACTCCACTCCTTATAAACAGTTCAGCCCTGAGCTCACTTCACACTGGATTTATGCTCTGAATCTGGACTGAGATCAATTGGTAGATTTACACAGTGCTGGTGGAAGTGATCTCCTAAGAGGAGGTGGACTTTTGCAGAGCGAGTGCTACATGCGTATTAGCACTGTGTTAGTGTTTGTAGGCAGTGATTATGCAGGGCTGGGCAATATGACAGTATTTAGCATTATTAGTTTACATACATCACAGTATGTCACCATATCTTTTCCAGTCACATTGTGGATCTTGTCAATGCTGAAAGATCATTGAACAATTGCATGTTTGAGGGTAATTAGTACTGTTTTTTTGGATTTAGTGCAGCACATTATGAGAACTGGTGAATACAAGTTAAGGGTGGGCAATATGATGATATTTTATCGTTATCGTGATCAATTATGTCACAGTATTCTTTTCTGAGCATATGGTGAATATCATCAGTACTTAAAGACTACTGTTCAACTATGTTTCATTACAAAATGAGCACAGTTAGATCTGTTTAACTGGACTTGGCGCAGTAGAGTTTGAGGAACATTGAAGAACATGCATTCTAGTTGAAGATTTTTTTATTATTACTACTATTATTATTGTAGGATTTTTATATGTAGGACTACAGATCCTATTAAATCAGCTCAAGTATTGTGATATGTATTTGCTGTATCATCCACCCCAGTACAAATCATTGCACTGATTGGTACACTGTCTTTTCTAACTTATCAGGTATGCATGTTGATATGTAACTCAGTTTGTCTATGCATAGTCTGTTATAATGACATTGTAACACCACTATTTTTAAATATTATTGTTTCCTCTAGAATTTCTTTCAGCAGTGGTGCCAACCCCACATGGCAACCCTACAGCACCTCCCACTCTGGACACAGTTCTCTGATGTTCCCTCTGAAAATAGTCCTATAGCTTGCAGACTATTTGTTGACCATGAACAGCAATGGAGAATAATGTTTAAAACGTTTAAACTAGTGGTACACAGACTTATTACAGTCCCATATGCCTTCAGACCTTAAGCCCCCTGCTGCTCCTTATACATACACTTGGATGTATTTCCATGATGCAAATGTACGACATTTAGCCTCACAAAATCAGTCTCTCTTGAAATATCAGGCAGGTTTATGCAATTACACTTCACACCAGATATTCTGATTAAATTATACTGATTAAATAATGTTATTCACAAGTGCACGGTAGCCTGTATGAGGGCACATATTTGTGAGAAACTCTGTGGCTGCACAGCAAGTATCAAAATGCTCACTAATGTGCTACAGATCACATTCAGCACAGTTACATCACCTGTTTAGTGAGCTGACAATATCCCTAAATAACCCCCACAGCCCCTACAACCTTTCATGTGTGCAATTCTTAGACGCTCCCTAAACAGTCACCTGGAGTCATAGGTTTGATGATTTTTGCATGTTTCTTTAATGAGAAATTGAAGAGAAAATGTTAAATACTAACCCAACTTTACCGCACTAATTTAGTTTTAACAGCCCTACAGCCCTTACTAGCTCTAACACACAACCACATGGTAGCAGCCAAGTGCTAATCACAGCAGCTACACACTAATATCTCACTGCAGAACCGCAAAAGTGGAACTAACGTGTTTTGTAATTGCGACTTCTCGGTCCAGCAGTGACACTGAGGTGTCTAAAACCTCCAGCAGTACTGCTGTGTCTGATCCACTCATACCAGCGCAACACACACTATTACACCACCACCACATCAGTGTTACTGCAGTGCTGAGAATGATCCACCACCCCAACAGTACCTGCTCTGTGAGGCTCTGTGGGGGTCCTGACCACTGAAGAACAGGGTAAAAAGGGTCTAACAAAGTATCAGAGAAACAGATGGACTACAGTCTGTAACTGTAGAACTACAGAGTGCAGCTATACAGTAAGTGGAGCTGATAAAGTGGACAATGAGGGTAGAAACAAGGAGGTGGTCATAATGTTATGGCTGATTGGTGTAGTCCACTGCGACTTTACTTTGACACTTTGTATGTAGAACAATATTGCTTTCATTTTATTTTATCTCAATTTAAAACCACTTATTTCATGGGACCACTGACAATTTTTTTACGACATGTGAATCAGTGCCATCAGTGTTTGAGCTGCTTTTCAGATTTATTCAGAAATATAAAAGATTGCACTAACTGTGGACTCCTCAGAGTATAATAGTTATGAATAGTTTAAATACTACAACCCCAATTCCAATGAAGTTGGGACGTTGTGTAAAACATAAATAAAAACAGAATACAATGATTTGCAAATCCTTTTCAACCTACATTCAATTGAATACACTACAAAGACGAGATATTTAATGTTCAAACAGATAAACTTTATTGTTTCTTGCAAATATTCACTCATTTTGAATTTGATGCCTGTAACTTGTTCCAATGAAGTTGGTACAGGGGCAACAAAAGACTAGGAAAGTTGAGGAATGCTCAAAAAACACCTGTTTGGAACATTCCACAGGTGAACAGATTAATTGGAAACAGGTGAGTGTCATGATTGGGTATAAAGGGAGCATCCCTGAAAGGCTCAGTCATTCACAAGCAAGGACGGGGCGAGGTTCACCACTTTGTGAACAACAGTTTAAGAACAACGTTTCTCAACGTGCCATTGCAAGGAATTTAGGGATTTCATCATCTACAGGCCATAATATCATCAAAAGATTCAGAGAATCTGGAGAAATCTCTGCAAGTAAGCAGCAAGACAGAAAACCAACATTGAATGCCCGTGACCTTCGATCCCTCAGGCGGCACTGCATTAAAAACCGACATCATTCTGTAGCGGATATTCCCACATGGGCTCAGGAACACTTCAGAAAACCACTGTCAGTGAACACAGTTCGTCGCTCCATCTACAAGTGCAAGTTAAATCTCTGCCATGCAAAGCGAAGCCAGATATCAACAACACCCAGAAACGCCGCCGGCTTCTCTGGGCCCGAGCTCATCTGAGATGGACTAACGCAGAGTGGAAAAGTGTCCTGTGGTCTGTCCGGATTGTTATCAGCACAAAGTTCATAAGCCAGCATCTCTGATGGTGTGGGGTTGTGTTAGTGCCCATGGCATGGGTAACTTGCACATCTGTGAAGGCGCCATTAATGCTGAAAGGTACATACAGGTTTTGGAGCAACATCTGCTGCCATCCAAGCAACGTCTTTTTCAGGGACGTCCTGCTTATTTCAGCAAGACAATGCCAAGCCACATTCTGCACGTGTTACAACAGCGTGGCTTCGTAGTAAAAGAGTGTGGGTACTCCTGCCTTCCGTCTCCCATTGAAAATGTGTGGTACATTATGAAGCACAAAGTACGACGACGGAGACCCGACTGTTGAGCAACTGAAGTTGTACATCAAGAAAGAATGGGAAAGAATTCCACCTTCACAGCTCCAACAATTAGTGTCCTCAGTTCCCAAACGCTTATTGAGTGCTGTCAAAGGGAAAGGTGATGTAACACAGTGGTAAACACGCCCCTGTCCCAACCTCTTTGGAACGTGCTGCAGGCATCAAATTCAAAATGAGTGAATATTTTCAAAAAACAATAAATTTGATCTGTTTGAACATTAAATATCTTGTCTTTGTAGTGAATTCGATTGAATATCGGTTGAAAAGGATTTGCAAATCATCGTATTCTGTTTTACACAGTGTCCCAACTTCATTGGAATTGGGGTTGTATTTATAACTTATAGTAATAATATTATTAACTCCTCAGACTTAGTAGAAATATGCCTACAAGAAGTCATTCAAAAACATCTGTATTTTGTTTCTTTTTTGGTTCCTTTTGTTTTAACATTTTGCATGGTTTATTATAAAAATGACATCATATTGATACATTTAAAGTAGTTTTAATGTAGGACAATAATACAAACATGTTAACGTATTTTTACAATTTAAACTGGAAAAAAATGTATTTTTAGTGTGCATTTGCATTTTTTTAGATTACAGTTCTTTTGGCTGAAGCAGCTAACAAACTTTTAATGGTATGGAACACCACCTTGGACCCTCTATACTGCTGTTCACTAATGAACGAGGAACACAGGTTATTTTGTTTGTTACATTTGTATTTAATAGGGAAAATGACAAGGAAAAGTCTGATGTCACACCATTTCTAGTGAGATGCTAATTTGCAATGTTTGTCCTCAGGTGGGCCTTTAATAAAACACCATTCATTAGACGGGGAAGAAAGGGAGAAGTTCTGGTTGAAGAAGCCATGAGCCAAATGAGGAGATAAGTCTAATCTCCTGGTGGCCTGTAGCAACTGTTGATGAGGGAGAGCGAGAGAGGGAGGGAGGGAGAGAGGGGAGGGAGAGAGGAGAGAGAGAGCAGCAGTAATTTAAGCCTGTAATCTTTGAGCATACTGCTGATAATGTGCAGGCTGTTTTCAGTGTAGGGGTCCCTGAGCTGTTGCTTACACATGCTTAACTGGATTTAGACCCATTCTCTGCTTTACTAGCTGGGAATTCATTGAGCTCAGGCTAGTTAGCACAGCTATACGGTCAGTAGTGTTGAAGGTAGAAAGACACGGCGTAATCTGGACTCGAAATACTGTACTATAAGACTGCAATACACTACAGGAAGCGTAGGGGGCGATACGGCTTCTACTGTTTCATTTAAAAAGCTCTATAATGTTCATATGATCCACACAGTCGCTCTGACAGACTGTAATACACTACAGGAAGCGTAGGGGGCGATACGGCTTCTACTGTTTCATTTAAAAAGCTCTGTAATGTTCATATGATCCACACAGTCGCTCTGACAGACTGTAATACACTACAGGAAGCGTAGGGGGCGATACGGCTTCTACTGTTTCATTTAAAAAGCTCTATAATGTTCATATGATCCACACAGTCACTCTGACGGACTGTAATACGCTACAGGAGGCGTAGGAGTCCCTGAGCTGTTGCTAACACATGCTTAACTGGATTTAGACCCTTTCTCTGCTTTATTAGCTGGGAATTCATTGGACTCAGGCTAGCTTAGCACAGCTAAACGGTCAGTAGTGTTGAAGGTAGAAAGGCACTGCATAACCTGGAGTCGACATACTTTTCGCCTTTCCTGTTTCTCATGCAGTGAAGACAAGCCCGAGTGCAGCATCAGTGGAATCCAGATTGATTTGACTCTGCATTATTACTTATTCAGTTCAATTTGTTAGAAGATGAATGAAGCACAGATGAAAAAGGAGGTTTCTTTGCAGCCATGTACTCTGATCTGTACTGCTGTACTGATAACCACTCAACGCTTATTATTCAGTTATTCATCATTTTTTCAGTAGAATTTCAGTATTAATTTTAGTGAAGTCAAAATGACTTTTGAAGTGCTGATACCACACAACTCTGAAAAAAGCACATGAGGTTCGAATCAATCACAGTGTTCGTTTACAGTGTGCTCAGATCGACCTGACTAATCACAGTTAAAGATGAGAATGTCTATGGGTGTTTTAGGATTTCAAGAAATTCATATAATCCACAAAATTCATTACTGAACAGTTTGTGGAAGATACTACATATTTTAAAGGGGGTACTGAACTGCTTACAGTACCTGATAAATAATGAATAGCCGTCAGTGAGCGTTTATAGTAGTTACTGGATAAATCATAAGAGTTGCTGAATAATTTATAGCAGTTACTGAGGAATCTGAAGGAGTTACTGAATTGTTCAGATTCATGTTAAACACTGAAACATTTACAGTAGTTACTGAATCATTCATAGCAGATGCTGAATCATTCATAGAAGATGCTGAATCATTTATAATAAACACAGAAAAAGTTACAGTAGTTACTGAATCATTCGGAGCAGATGCTGAATCATTCATAACAGATGCTGATTCATTCATAGCAAACACTGAAAAAGTTACAGTAGTTACTGAATCATTCATAGAAGATGCTGACTCATTCATAATAAACATGGTAAAGGTTACAGTAGTTACTGAGTCATTCATAGAAGATGCTGACTCATTCATAATAAACATGGTAAAGGTTACAGTAGTTACTGAATCATTCATAGAAGATGCCGAATAATTCATAGTAAACACGAAAAAAGTTACAGTAGTTACTGAATCATTAATGGTAGATGCCGAATCATTTATAGCTGACATTGTCATTTACGATTCTTACTGAATCATTCATAGTCAATCCCGAGTAATTTACTGCAGTTACTGAATCTTTCACAGCTGTTGCTGAATCATTAATAATAGGTACTGAATCATTTATAGCAGTTACTGATATTCATTATAGAGCATAGGGTTCCCCACAATATTATCAGTAGTTGTTAGTAGACAGTGATATTTTGTAGTTCCTGAATTGTTTAGTAACATCAACAAATTATTCAGTAACGGCTACAAATGATTCAGCAACTGCAGTAAATTATTCGGTAACTACTATGAATAATTGTATTAACTACTATGGAATATTTAGTCACTACTATGAATAATTCAGCATGTACTATAAGTTGTTCAGTAATACATTTTCCTTCGTAGTGATAAACAAATGATATACAGCCCCAAATGTAAATGTAAATCTCTTTCTGATATTTTGCAGATTTTCAGTGGGTGCAGGGGGATGTCTGTGAAGTGCAGCTGATGGTGTATAACCCCATGCCCTTTGAACTTCGTGTTGAGAACATGGTAAGTCACAAATGAGCAGCTGAGGTTTCTGTGAACTTGGCTGTGACTAAACATCGTAGGTTTAATCCCATGTTATGGTTCCTGTGTTTCAGCTTTTAGGATACTAAATTGACTCATATGAGATAAAAAGGGAATCATTTTAAACATACTGTACATCTGAAGTGCTAAAATAGTTCATACCAAACTCCTGCTTAAAATACTCTAACTTTCATATTGTAGACACAGCTGTTCTGACTGTAATACGCTACAGGAAGTGTAGGGGGCGATATGGCCTCTACTGTTTTATTTTAAAAGCCTCTATAATGTTCATATGATCCACACGGTCACTCTGACAGACTGTAATACACTACAGGAAGCGTAGGGGGCGATACGGCTTCTACTGTTTCATTTTAAAAGCCTCTATAATGTTCATATGATCCACACGGTCACTCTGACAGACTGTAATACACTACAGGAAGCGTAGGGGGCGATACGGCTTCTACTGTTTCATTTAAAAAGCTGTATAATGTTCATATGATCCACACAGTCACTCTGACAGACTGTAATACACTACAGGAGGTGTAGGGGGCGATACGGCTTCTACTGTTTCATTTAAAAAGCTGTATAATGTTCATAGGATCCACACAGTCACTCTGACAGACTGTAATACACTACAGGAAGCGTAGGGGGCGATACGGCTTCTACTGTTTCATTTAAAAAGCCTCTATAATGTTCATATGATCCACACAGTCACTCTGACAGACTGTAATACACTACAGGAGGTGTAGGGGGCGATACGGCTTCTACTGTTTCATTTAAAAAGCTGTATAATGTTCATAGGATCCACACAGTCACTCTGACAGACTGTAATACACTACAGGAAGCGTAGGGGGCGATACGGCTTCTACTGTTTCATTTAAAAAGCCTCTATAATGTTCATATGATCCACACAGTCGCTCTGACAGACTGTAATACACTACAGGAAGCGTAGGGGGCGATACGGCTTCTACTGTTTCATTTTAAAAGCTCTATAATGTTCATATGATCCACACGGTCACTCTGACAGACTGTAATACACTACAGGAAGCGTAGGGGGCGATACGGCTTCTACTGTTTCATTTAAAAAGCTGTATAATGTTCATAGGATCCACACAGTCGCTCTGACAGACTGTAATACACTACAGGAAGCGTAGGGGGCGATATGGCTTCTACTGTTTCATTTAAAAAGCTCTATAATGTTCATATGATCCACACAGTCACTCTGACAGACTGTAATACACTACAGGAAGCGTAGGGGGCGATACGGCTTCTACTGTTTCATTTAAAAAGCTCTATAATGTTCATATGATCCACACAGTCACTCTGACAGACTGTAATACACTACAGGAAGCGTAGGGGGCGATATGGCCTCTACTGTTTCATTTTACAAGCCTCTATAATGTTAATATGATCCACACAGTCACTCTGACAGACTGTAATACACTACAGGAAGCGTAGGGGGCGATATGGCCTCTACCGTTTCATTTAAAAAGCTCTATAATGTTCATATGATCCACACAGTCACTCTGACAGACTGTAATACACTACAGGAAGCGTAGGGGGCGATATGGCCTCTACTGTTTCATTTTACAAGCCTCTATAATGTTAATATGATCCACACAGTCACTCTGACAGACTGTAATACACTACAGGAAGCGTAGGGGCGATATGGCCTCTACCGTTTCATTTAAAAAGCTCTATAATGTTCATATGATCCACACAGTCACTCTAACAGACTGTACTGCACTAAATGCTGAAATGCTCTCTGATGTTCACGTGACTGTCTGCATGACAAGAATGTTGGTGTAAATTTGTACTGAATTCTAGATTTAGGACTTCTAGAGTGTGAGTGTGTGTGTGTGAGAGAAAGAGAGAGAGCGAGCGTGAACGAGCGAGCCTAATAGCAGTGGAGCTGTGTGGACGAGGTGATTGTGTGTGCTGATAAATTGGTGCACTTCTCTTTAATTACCCTTTTAAAGACCTGAACCCGACACTGTAACGTCTTAATGATCGTACCGAACAAACTCCTCCATCTTTCTGCTGTCAAACACAGAACAGAACAGCAGAACCCTGCAGAGACACTGACCTTAACCCCTCACCAGACTGCCCCCTGTCTCAGCGGAGACAGAGACCGAGAAGAGGGAGAGGGAGAGAGGAAAAAAAGAGTGAGATTGGTAAAGAGCGATAAGGAAAAGAGAAGGAGAAAAATAGTGATAGAAAAAAGTAAGAAAGATTGTGGGGTGAAAGAGAGAGAGGGAGAGAGACGAGAGAAAGAAAAAAATAGTGAGGAAGAGAGACAGAGGAAAAACGGCGAGAGAGACTGCGAAGACAGGAGAAAAAGCAGATGTGCTAATAGAATGGATGGAAATTGAATGCTAATGTGCCTCTAGAATGAGCAGGAAGAGAATGCAAGTGTGCGTGAAATGTTCTTCTGGAATGGATGGAATCAGAATGCAGATGTGCTTCTGGAACTGGTGGAATTCCCATCCAGGTGTGATTCTGGAGTGGATGTAATGAGGATGCAGTGTTGCTTCTGGAATGGACACAATGGACGATTTAGCCAACTGCATTGTTTAATCTTGGTGGTTCTTCTTCATGCTCTTAGAGAGTTTCCCCGTTTGAATCTTGGTTCCTCTCAGTGGTTCTTGTTCATGTTCTTAGAGAAGTTCTCCTTTTGGGTCTTGGTTCCTCTCAGTGGTTCTTCTGCACATGAACAGTTTCCTCATCCTTTTCTTTTTCTGTCTCTGTCTTGTTTCTACTCTCTATTCCACAAATTTGTGTTGAACTCTGTTGTGTCTTCATATTGACATTCTTGCAAGGCTAAATCCATTTATTTATACCCCTATCTACCCCCCCCCCCCCACCCCTCAACACACACTTCATTTGCTGGTGCTTTGTAATGATACTGTGCTTCTGGTTGTGTCTTTTGTCTTCATTTCCTTTGGGTATATTTTAACTTTTGAATATTGAGAAGCAATTATAATTGCAGTGAAACGGGGGAAGAGAGGGGGATAAAAAATGAACAAAAGAAATTTTGACTGGAAGTCTGTGGCAGCCGCAGGTGAAAGTCTGCATTTGGACACCTACTCTTGGAGACAGAGACACATCATTAGTGTCGGTGCACAAGCTAATTAACCTTTTCAAAGAAGGATGCAAATGAGTCATTTCCAATAGGTTACGCTGGATATTCGTTAGTCCATACAGGGCACACACAGATTCGGAGAATGCGGAAGGCATGCTGTCATGTAGTGCTGGTCAGTACAAAGGTCTGCAATGATCAGACATACGTGAATCCAGCTGATATCAGCCACACTTGGAAGTTAAACCGACACATGATGTCCCTTTTTCACACCCGGATCCACTGCACACGTACACTATGCTTCCAGTTGGATATGAAATAGCTAAATCTGCTTATCTTTCACTTGACTGAATCACGTAGGTTTGAGCTGAACCGTACCAAGAGGAAACCAAACATTCTTAAAACTTCTACGCTACACAGAAAAATACTCAATCATTACAAGAACTACAAAACCAAAGCATTCCAAAAACTATCAAACCATACCATAAGCTAGAAAACCACACCATCAATCCATACTACCAAACAATACTGAGGAAAACCAAACCATTTAAAAAAATATCAAACCATACAGAGGAAAACCAAACCATTCCAAAAACTACCAAACCATACCGAGGAAAACCAAACCATACTGAGGAAAACCAAACCATTCCAAAAACTACCAAACCATACTGAGGAAAACCAAATCATTCCAAAAACTACCAAACCATACAGAGGAAAACCAAAGCATTCCAAAAACTACCAAACCATACAGAGGAAAACCAAACCATTCCAAAGACTACCAAACCACTCCCAAAACTATCAAACCATACGGAGGAAAACCAAACCACTCCAAAAACTACCAAACCATACCAAGGAAAACCAAACCATTCCAAAAACTACCAAACCATACAGAGGAAAACCAAACCATTCCAAAAACTACAAAACCATACAGAGGAAAACCAAACCATTCCGAAAACTACCAAACCATTTCGAGGAAAACCGAACAATTCCAAAAACTACCAATCCATATCAGGAAAACGCATTATTGCTAAAACAACAAACCATGCCACAAATTACCAAAACCTACTAAACATTTCTAAGCTATACCAAGAAAAATCTAACTACACCAAATACTTCCATTCCAAACTGTACAAAGAAGAAAATATGCAAGTATCTGATCAGAAAACCTGTTTATTTTCTCCAGTTTAATCAGATGAATCAGATCAATAAAACATTTTATTGGAGAAAATGGATCTTGATTAAGAGGATTCTCAGTTTGTCAGAAGGACAAATAAAAAATCAGAATTGTGTTGCTCTCCAAAAACGAATCTTTTGACTTGACCAGGAGTCACGAAAATACAGCCATTTTATTACCTGTGCGAAACCAAGCATTGTTCAGTGTAATGTTAATGATAAATTACCACTATTTTAAAGCAGAATTGTGGTAAATAAAATGTTTTCTTTGGGGACTATTGTACCTTACAGTGACCTGACCTTTTTTTATTCACATTTCGTGCTGAAACCTTTTTAAAACTATCGTAAAACAGTGTCTCAGACACCAGGCAGCGAATTCATAACTATTTCATCTCGTAACTTTCTGTGATTGAGCTTCTAGAGGTGGATTTCTGGTTCCTATCACCACTGCTGTGAACAGTTCTGACTCTAAGGCCCAGTCCCATTTCACCCCTTGCCCCTAACGCTTAGCCCCGCCTCGCCGTTTTGCGTGTTCACATCTAGGGTAGGGTTGTCCCGATTGTTGTTGAGATGGGTGAAGTGTTTGGGCTTCATGGCTCTTCAGAGTTTTTTCAGAATTGCACTACAAACGGAGTGTTATGACAAAATTCCCAGAATGCCCTGTGAATCACCGGCAAGAGGGCTGCACAAGCGACCAAAGAGACACAGAAATGCGAGTATTTCTCTTTTTCAAAGCCGCTGTATTGTAAGAACCAGTGTAATAGCGGTTTATGGTAATTCCCTTCATAATGCGCATAAATAGCGCTAGTAATACGCTGATGTCTCGGTCGCTGCCCAGCGAAATTTCCCGTTCCACCTTAAATGGTGCAGCAGTTACGTTCTGGTATGTGAGGTTAAGGTCCATTTAAGGTGGAACGGGAAAATTCGATGATGAAGCTGGCAATTAAAAAGTTCAGCTTCATATCACAGAAGAATTCTTGGTGGTGATAATAAATAATTGCCCCCTCTTTGAAGGCGGATGACGCCCTAGATGTACTTAAGCAGTGAGGAGCTGAACTTTCCCCTCCTCTGCTGTCACTGCAGACTGGAAGGGCCTACAGAGCAGCACTAGCAGCTGTTAATGAAGTGATGTAGTTTCTTGTTTGTGCTCTTCTTTTATTCGGTGACCCGTTTGATTGATTGATTGCGTAAAACTGAAGTTGTGAATGAATCGGAGTGTCCGTGTTTTTCAGTCTCCTTCGGATAAACGGCAAATGTCAGTGTGATACACCGTTATTGCTATAGTCTGGAGACAAAGCAGGAAAACGCATCCTGATTATTTTTTCAGGCTATTTTAAATATGATTCTCCTGTCCTGTCATGTGACACACAAGTGCGATCACCACAGCTGGAGGCAGCGTTTTGGAAATGGCTGGAAAACCTCGTCTCGTCTGTTTACGTAAAAGTCGCTGACGGCAACTGATGGACGTATCCGGTTCTTGAAGGGTCGTCCCATTTCATAGGGAGACGATTTCAACCACTACCCCTTCTAACTCAGTTTCAAGGGGGAGGGTTACACTCGAAAACAGGGGTGGGGTAAAAATAAGAAATGGGATTGGGCCTAAGTTTCTCTAAAGTGGAGCTTTTCGCACCAAACCACTCTGAACGACTAT
>NC_051221.1:9912612-9932612 GCF_015220715.1 Pygocentrus nattereri
TTTAACAACAGCTGCAGTCTCACCTCAGTAGTGGTAGAGGTATCAGTGAGTTTAACCTCAGCTGCAGTCTCACCTCAGTAGTGGTAGAGGTATCAGTGAGTTTAACAACAGCTGCAGTCTCACCTCAGTAGTGATAGAGGTATCAGTGAGTTTAACCTCAGCTGCAGTCTCACCTCAGTAGTGATAGAGGTATCAGCGAGTTTAACAACAGCTGCAGTCTCACCTCAGTAGTGGTAGAGGTATCAGTGAGTTTAACAACAGCTGCAGTCTCACCTCAGTAGTCGTAGAGGTATCAGTGAGTTTAACCTCAGCTGCAGTCTCACCTCAGTAGTGATAGAGGTATCAGCGTGTTTAACAACAGCTGCAGTCTCACCTCAGTAGTGTTAGAGGCATCAGTGAGTTTAACAACAGCTGCAGTCTCACCTCAGTAGTGATAGAGGTATCAGTGAGTTTAACTAAGGCTGCAGTCTCACCTCAGTAGTGTTAGAGGTATCAGTGAGTTTACCAACAGCTGCAGTCTCACCTCAGTAGTGGTAGAGGTATCAGTGAGTTTAACAACAGCTGCAGTCTCACCTCAGTAGTGGTAGAGGTATCAGTGAGTTTACCAACAGCTGCAGTCTCACCTCAGTATTCGTAGAGGTATCAGCGAGTTTAACAACAGCTGCAGTCTCACCTCAGTAGTGATAGAGGTATCAGTGAGTTTAACTAAGGCTGCAGTCTCACCTCAGTAGTGTTAGAGGTATCAGTGAGTTTACCAACAGCTGCAGTCTCACCTCAGTAGTGGTAGAGGTATCAGTGAGTTTAACAACAGCTGCAGTCTCACCTCAGTAGTGGTAGAGGTATCAGTGAGTTTACCAACAGCTGCAGTCTCACCTCAGTATTCGTAGAGGTATCAGCGAGTTTAACAACAGCTGCAGTCTCACCTCAGTAGTGGTAGAGGTATCAGTGAGTTTAACAACAGCTGCAGTCTGACCTCAGTAGTGATAGAGGTATCAGTGAGTTTAACAGAAGCTGCAGTCTCACCTCAGTAGTGATAGAGGTATCAGTGAGTTTAACAACAGCTGCAGTCTCACCTCAGTAGTGGTAGAGGTATCAGTGAGTTTAACAACAGCTGCAGTCTGACCTCAGTAGTGGTAGAGGTATCAGTGAGTTTAGCAACAGCTGCAGTCTCACCTCAGTAGTGGTAGAGGTATCAGTGAGTTTAACAACAGCTGCAGTCTCACCTCAGTAGTGGTAGAGGTATCAGTGAGTTTAACAACAGCTGCAGTCTCACCTCAGTAGTGGTAGAGGTATCAGTGAGTTTAACAACAGCTGCAGTCTCACCTCAGTAGTGGTAGAGGTATCAGCGAGTTTAACAACAGCTGCAGTCTCACCTCAGTAGTGGTAGAGGTATCAGTGAGTTTAGCAACAGCTGCAGTCTCACCTCAGTAGTGGTAGAGGTATCAGCGAGTTTAACAACAGCTGCAGTCTCACCTCAGTAGTGGTAGAGGTATCAGTGAGTTTAACAACAGCTGCAGTCTGAGCTCAGTAGTGGTAGAGGTATCAGTGAGTTTAGCAACAGCTGCAGTCTCACCTCAGTATTCGTAGAGGTATCAGCGAGTTTAACAACAGCTGCAGTCTCACCTCAGTAGTGGTAGAGGTATCAGTGAGTTTAACAACAGCTGCAGTCTCACCTCAGTATTCGTAGAGGTATCAGTGAGTTTAACAACAGCTGCAGTCTCACCTCAGTATTCGTAGAGGTATCAGCGAGTTTAACAACAGCTGCAGTCTCACCTCAGTAGTGATAGAGGTATCAGTGAGTTTAACAACAGCTGCAGTCTCACCTCAGTAGTGTTAGAGGTATCAGTGAGTTTAACAACAGCTGCAGTCTCACCTCAGTAGTGGTAGAGGTATCAGTGAGTTTAGCAACAGCTGCAGTCTCACCTCAGTATTCGTAGAGGTATCAGTGAGTTTAACAACAGCTGCAGTCTCACCTCAGTAGTGGTAGAGGTATCAGTGAGTTTAGCAACAGCTGCAGTCTCACCTCAGTATTCGTAGAGGTATCAGTGAGTTTAACAACAGCTGCAGTCTCACCTCAGTAGTGGTAGAGGTATCAGTGAGTTTAACAACAGCTGCAGTCTCACCTCAGTAGTGATAGAGGTATCAGTGAGTTTAACAACAGCTGCAGTCTCACCTCAGTAGTGGTAGAGGTATCAGTGAGTTTAACAACAGCTGCAGTCTCACCTCAGTAGTGGTAGAGGTATCAGTGAGTTTAACAACAGCTGCAGTCTCACCTCAGTAGTGGTAGAGGTATCAGTGAGTTTAACAACAGCTGCAGTCTCACCTCAGTAGTCGTAGAGGTATCAGTGAGTTTAGCAACAGCTGCAGTCTCACCTCAGTAGTGTTAGAGGTATCAGTGAGTTTAACAACAGCTGCAGTCTCACCTCAGTAGTGGTAGAGGTATCAGTGAGTTTAACAACAGCTGCAGTCTCACCTCAGTAGTGGTAGAGGTATCAGTGAGTTTAGCAACAGCTGCAGTCTCACCTCAGTATTCGTAGAGGTATCAGTGAGTTTAACAACAGCTGCAGTCTCACCTCAGTAGTGGTAGAGGTATCAGTGAGTTTAGCAACAGCTGCAGTCTCACCTCAGTATTCGTAGAGGTATCAGTGAGTTTAACAACAGCTGCAGTCTCACCTCAGTAGTGGTAGAGGTATCAGTGAGTTTAACAACAGCTGCAGTCTCACCTCAGTAGTGATAGAGGTATCAGTGAGTTTAACAACAGCTGCAGTCTCACCTCAGTAGTGGTAGAGGTATCAGTGAGTTTAACAACAGCTGCAGTCTCACCTCAGTAGTGGTAGAGGTATCAGTGAGTTTAGCAACAGCTGCAGTCTCACCTCAGTAGTGTTAGTCATTTGTGTTGTAGCATAATGTGTGTGAATATATTTGTGTGCGTGTTTTGTGTGCAGGGTACCACACGTCTGTGTTTGGAGTAAGCAGTGACTGCCTGCTGGACAGTCTGGTTGGAGTGAAGTCCAGTGGCTGCACGGTGGAGGTAGTGCCGTCTCTACCGCGACTGCAACTGAGCACATCATTACCACGGTACTTCTCTTCTCTTCTCTTCTCTTCTCTTCTCTTCTCTTCTCTTCTCTTCTCTTCTCTTCTCTTCTCTTCTCTCCTCTCCTCTCCTCTCCTCTCCTCTCCTCTCCTCGTCCCGTCCCGACCCCACCCCGTCCCGTCCCGTCCCTGCACTTAATTACAAACTGTGTTACTCTCTATTGCTGCATTCACACCAATGAATAATTAAAGCATGATTCCTGTATCACAATCACAGAGGGTGTAAAGTGGACATCCACTGGGCAGGAAGTTTTCAGGTTTACGATGATCGCCTTCTACGTTAAGAGCTTCTTCACTTTGAAGCCAGAGGTTTCTCAAGGTCTCTCTGCTCAAGACCCACTTCAGAACTCTCAGGCCTCGTCCATGCTAATACAATATATGTGAAAGCACGGTTTTTAAAAAACATTTCATCCACCCTAAAACGTCTGTATTGAACATGCACACACTTAGTCTGTCAGGGCCAGATGTGATGTAATGGTCCAACCTACAAAAGGTACCACAGAAGTGTGATTTATGGGCATAGGTCACTAAAGAGTGGTCAAAACAGAGTGCAGACTGGCAAATGAAGAGGTGAACTTGGACATGTTGGCATGTTTTAAAGCTTTTCCACAGTAAGCTTTGATATTACTGCTTAAACACTGAAATAAACGGTTGGAGAGAGAATCGAGTCATGTGTGAGGAGCACAGACTCTGATTTTTGGCCTCCTGATTGTGTTTCAGACCAGTTGGAGTTTATCAAATGTTTGATTTTTTTTCTAGCGTAAACTGGTCAACGACTCAGTCTGAACAGACTCCTGCAGCAGCCAATGAAAACAAGAGTGCGAAATAAGAAAATACAGCAAGTAAACCAAGAAAAATGGCAAAACGTCACTCACGTGTGGAGCGAAGCGTTTTAATGAGTTCAGGGCATGAGCACAATGGAGTTTATGTACATTTAACACTCAAAAAATTCCATGAGCCTCAATTAACCTGGTTTACCTGCTGCTTCTTTACTGTGTCAGCGCAAACGGCAGAGAAAACAGCAGCAGCAGCTCCGCGTTTGTTTATTTGTATGTCCTAGTAACAGGAGTACGCGAGAGTTTGCGAGAGAGAAATGAACAGGTTGCTAATTTCTTTATTTGTTTAGTACAGGGGTATTCCATTAAAATTCAGTAAGGTCCAGTTAAAGAAAAATTCCTCAAGCGAAGGTCCGGAACACCATAATGTCTAACTTGCATTATGACTCGGTGCCATGTACTGTTTACTGAAGTAGCCTAGCAGCTGCATCATCATCTTATGCAGTCAACAACTGAATATCAAATCAAATAAAGTACATTTTAATAACATTTACTATCAGTTTTCTCTTTTTAGAGCACGTCCTGTGAAACTTCCCTCTGACTCACTTTCTTCTCTGACTGCTGTGTCTCGCCTTGACTGTCCCCTGTGTGGCGTCACTCACTCGATTCTCAGTGCTCATCATAATGCACAGATATGATTGGCTGAGTAGCATCACCGTTGATATTTACAACACATGCGATTGGTCTGTGAGACTCCCGGGCCAATAAAGCTACCGTAAAGGCTAGGAAAGTTACGCAGATTAAAATAGGACCAACCCGTCAAAATTAAATCATTCTCCATAGTTTATCGGTTAGAGGCTCAGGTCTGAATAGGATAGCGTCTGGGTCCGGACTCGGACCGCAATCCGCCTATTAGTGACCTCTGATTTAGTATTTATGGTTAATGTATCTGTAGTAGTGTTGCCAAGGCCTTAATAGGTAAATGAGAGGCTCCACATCCAAGCTCAGATTTCTTCTGCAGACACCTCACGTGGCTTTAGCTTAAATAATAGAAGCCGTGTGATGTAACTACGCAAGATATCATTAATATTATAACATCATGGCTTCTTTACAGCCTGCATGTGTATGTTCTGTAGTTATGGTTTGTTAGTTGATGATTAGTTGATGTTTCTTATATAACTGATTTGAACTGCACTGAACGTGGATTGTGCTTTAAGTGTCGGCTCTGCTGTTTCTGCTCTTGAGTAAATCTCAGAGTGTAGAAGAGGATAACAGAGGGTGGAGGAGTATCTGAGGACACGGTGCAGACTCTCCCTCTCTTTCTCTTTTTTTTTTGCTGTCGCTCTCATTCTCTCCTCTCTCTTCATTTTTTTCTTTGTCCTCTATTTACTTTTTTTGTCCTTTTCTTTTTTCACATTCTGTTTCTCTCACTCTCTCAACTTCTCTTCTTTGTCTTTTTTATCTTTTCTAATGTCTCTTTCTGTCGCTCTCTCCCCTTTTTTCTTTCTCTCTCTCTCTCTCTCTCTATCTCTCTATCTCTCTCTCTCTCTCTCTCCTCACAGTAGAAAAACTGTCATGTCGCTGATATTTCAGACTGACGTGTATAACATGCCTTTAGCCGTCTCAGACCAGAGCAGTGCGGTTCTTCTGCTCTGTCTGTCTTTTTTCTGTCATGCTGTGTGAATCTGCCTGTTCTTTTATTCTGCCTTTCTTTTCCTCTCTTTTTCCCTTTTAATCCAACAGCCAATTTTTAAAACATCCATTCATTGTCCACTTTGTCAGAAATAGCTACTATATGCATTATTTGACACTTTATTAGAAATGCCTCTCTTGTAGCTCCACCTTGCTGGTGCAGACTGGAGACTGTAGCTCATCTGTTGTTGTATAGTTTGTGTCTTGTCTAGATATTTTTGGGTGCTGGTCCATTACTGTGATCTCTACCATGAACACTACCATGAAATCCTCCATGAACACCACCATGATTACTACCTTGATTAGTACCTTGATCACTACCGTGAACTCTACCATGACCACGAGCACCGCTGTGAGCTCTTCCATGTTCACTGCACTACCCTGTCAGTATCACTGCTGTGCTGAGAATTAACCACCCCAATTATTTCTGCACAATAGCTGTCCTGTGGTCAGAAACCCATCACTGATGAATGATGTACGGGAGGCTGATAAATTGTGCAGCAACAGATGAGCTACAGTCTGTAATTGTACACCCATATTATGTGAACCTAGACAGAAACTGGAAGGGCAAAGTAGGTGTTTCTAATAAAGGGGCCAGTTTGTGGAAGTACAAGGTAGATGTTTCTAATAAAGTGGCCAGTGAGTGGAAGTACAAGGTAGATGTTTCTAAAAAAAAATGTCCAGTCAGTGGACGTACAAGGTAGATGTTTCTAATAAAGTGGCCAGTGAGTGGAAGTACAAGGTAGATGTTTCTAAAAAAAAATGTCCAGTCAGTGGACGTACAAGGTAGATGTTTCTAATAAAGTGGCCAGTGAGGTACAAAGGTGCATTTACCAAAGTGGCTACACTGGCAGACTTTATTGTTTTGGTGTGTTTGCAGGTCTGCACGTTTATGTGGTGAGGATCTGTCCAGCAGTGTGTGTCTGCAGCTCTTCAATGGAGAAACTCAGCAGCTCGTCATCACTCTGGAGAACATTGGCTCAGAAACTCTGAATACACTGGAGATGTCGTCTAAAACACTCACTACCAAAGGTACAGACTCACACATTATTTACTAGGGGCACACAGTGGCATTGGAATCATACTGATATTGGCAGATATTTACCAAAAAAGGATTTGCCCAGTTTTTCAAACCGATATTTGATGGCTATGTTCTGAAAGAGCAAAATGTTTAGGTGATGCTGAGTTCTGTGCTAAAATATCTGCATTTTCCTGTTTTATTATTCTACTATGCTTTTTAGTACTGTTTTCATGGGTTGCAGTTTTGAGCCAGAACCACAAACCTTTGATTATAAAGCCAGTGTGGGAATAGCAAGCGTCTGCTTTTGGGACCTATGGCATGTACAGTATAATTCAACTTTTGTTCAAACACGATAACACAGCAATGGCATAGCAATGCCTTGGCAACCACCTGGGACTTTATGGCATCAGCTTTCAGCATAACGCTGTTGCTGGAAGAAAACCTCATATCTCCAAAATGACAAATTTACAGGAGAAGGGCAAAACACTTTTAATACTTTTAATGTAAGTCAATGGAACCAGAATTTTTTCCAAGTAATTTTGTTTTTTTTTTTGGTTCAGTCGTCATGAAGTTTACATACAATATAAAGGCCAACAGACATTTTTCCACCTTCTAGTTTGTTTGCAATACATTTGTAGCCCCACAGAAATAAATGTTCTCTTTCTCCATAATACCAATCCAGTTGAATGTAGCCACAATCTCTACATTTTAGAATTGTTCCTCTATCAGTATTGGCATATTAGCATCATCCTAGAATGCCCATACCAGTGCATCTGCATTACCTACAGTAGTATGGCATGTTTAAAGTGTTTAAAATGCTGTTCTGCTCAGTGTATGTGGTAGTGATCCAGCTCTGTGGGGTTTGGCTGGCTGCCAGAGGGGTTTCTACAGGTCAAAAGCAATGATTGCTCTCATGTACCAGTAAACACTTTACCCTTCAGAGAGGGAGAGAGAACAGATAGTGGGAGAGTGGAAGGGAGGGAGGGAGACAGAGAGAGAGAAAATAGAGGAATTGGAAAGAGGGAGAGAGAGAGAGAATTCCGAGCCAGTGAAGGGAGAGGAGAGAGTGAGACGGAGAAAACGACCGCGGTCCTTTCACTATAGCATGGCATAATCAGCAGCACAAAGGAAAGGGTTTCTGGAAAAATAGCTTTTAACCCCTTTTAAAGATGAACAAAGAATTGCTCCTACCAGCTTAATCAGCCTTTTCAACTTTAATTAGCCTTTGAGGATTGTTTGCAACAATGGGAATATTTCATATTTTTTTTCTGTCACATCCTGCACTGTGTAGAATGTATGCAAGATGACCTGCTAGACAGGCTCTTCACAGAACTTGAGCACCACACAAGAACCATCATACCAGGTGTGGAGAGAGGTCCGGCTGAGAGAATTCACGGTTCTGCTAGACTCACTATTGGCGTCTAGTTATACTGCCTTCTCAAAATGTCCTCTCGTAGCACATGAATGAACGACCATATCAGAAAATGGCACAGAGACTGGATACAGAGTCTGTATAATATGAAATGAGGCTGAATTAATGTTAAAAACACAATAAAACCTTACAAAAAACTTCAACCTGTTTTCCGAAAAAGTTGGGATGCTGTGGAAAATGTAAATAGAAAGAGAATGCAATGATGTGCAAATCATGTAAACCCAATATTTAATTGAAATTGGTACAAGACAACAAATCAAATGTTGAAACTGAGGAATTTAGTTGCTTTTTGAAAAATAGATTGGATTTGATGGCAGCAACATGTTCCAAAAAAGTTGGCATAGGGGCACGTTTACCACTGCGAGGCATCACCTCTTCTTTTAATAACACTGTTAAAGTGTTCGTATGTGGCAGAGACCCCATGAAGCCATAGACCCAAGTTGTCGACAAGGCACTGTGCAGGCTGGTGGTGGTTCCGTACTAACGTGGGGTGTGTTCTCATGGCATGGATTGGATCCACCGATCCAACTAAGCACATCATTGACTGGTGACCACTACGTTTCACTGTTTGGTGACCATTTGCAGCCCTTCATGGACTTCATGTACCCCCACAATGATGGCATATTCCAGCAGAATAATGCACCGTGCCGTTGGGCCCAAGTTATGGTTCAAGGAGCATTCTGGAGAGTTCTGAAGAACAGTGCGGCCTGCACGCTCACCCAACGTGAGCCCAGCCGAGCATTTATGGAGGTGGTGAAGTCCATGTGGTTGAGGTCCATTCGCACCTGAAGTTCTGCAACTGGGGACATTTTGCTGGTCCAGTGGGGACATTTTGCTGGTCCAGTGGGGACATTTTGCTGGTCCAGTGGGGACATTTTGCTTGCATGTTTTTTTTCCCACCACAAATTACTTTCTTTGGACGAACTGAAAGCAGAAAATTTTGCTTTTGTATGCGGAGGTTAGGGTTAGGTTTAAGTTTAGGTGTAGTTGTAGTGTTAGGCTACACGGCTGCGGTAAAACAAAAATCACGTTTCAAGTTTATTTGTCATTTGTGCAACATGTCAGGACATTCCCGCATTGAAGGATGCTTGCAGTGAGGCTCAGCGAGTAACTACAGAAAGTAAGCAAAGTAAAAATAAAAATTCAAAGCGAATGCTGAAAGTGAAATATCTCTGAATCTGAAGTCCTCACTGTTAATGCAAGACAAAGTGTGTGTGTGTGTGTGTTTCAACCTTAACAGCCCCCCATAAAAAGTGTCTGCACTCCATTTCTTTCTGAATGCTCCTCTTCTTTTAATACACTATTAATTCCACACAGGTCAGTCTGTCGCTCTCTCCCCCTTTCTCTCTTGGTTTTCTCTCGCTCTTTTGCTTTCTCTCTCTCTTGTCTCTTCCTCTTTTTACTCTTTCACTCCCTCTCCCTCTTTCTCTGCTTTTTCTGTTTTGCTTTCTCTCTCTCTCTCTGTCTGTCTCTCTTTCTCTTCCTCTCTCTTCCTCGCCCTCTTCTGCTCCTTTTCTCACTTTCTCCCTCTTTTTTACCATTTTTATCTCTCTACTTTCTCTCTATTTCTGTCTTATCTAGTTTTTTCTCTCCCTCTTACTCTCATCTTCTTTCTCTGAATGTTCTTCTTAGGTGTGAATTTAGGAGTCATGGCCTTTTCTCTGTTTTTGTCCCTTAATGGTAGAACAAGTGGCAATATTACTGTTATTAACAGATGTATTTATTTTGGTACATTATTGCATAAGTATGTTGTTGTCCTCCTTGTCTTCCTCGTCCTAGTCGTTCTTTCTTTCCTTTTAACTCTTTCCGCTTTTCACTTTTTCTGACTGTGACTGTGCCTTTCAGCCTTGAGTACACACACACACACACACACACACACACACACACACACCCGTTGTCTTTGAAGTTGCCGTGGAAACCAGTCTAAGTAGAGCTGCTTATAGTAGGATGTCAGAGTGCTTTGACTGGGCCACTGCAGTGAGAGTGTTTGTTTTCTTTGATTTGAAGAACAGCAGCTGGCCTCCATATTCACCAGGCCTGCTAATGATCCAGAGTCCTCAGATGAAACGCAGAGGAGATGGATCTTCTGAAAGATCCTAATTCTACATTAGCACTGTTGGCTAGGCAGACTCAACCTGGTCTCTGTCTGCTGCTTTTATTCCATACAATCAGTTACCACATGTAAAAATAGCAAAATATCTGCTGACATGTAATAGAAACCAGTGGGCGGTTGAGGAATTATGTTTAAAATAGGTTTGCTACCATTCAAGAGTTTGGAAATATTCACTGTGTTAACAACCTATGCTATTTTAAACAAGCATTCCGAAATAAGTTTTGACACTGTAAAATGCTATTAACCCTTGTGTGATGCTGTTACTCAGTGGTCTGGTGGACCCACCGCACGACCCATTCAATTAATACAGCCATAACAGTTTATGTAAAAATACCAGATGTTTAAAATATCACAGGTGTCCAGCGCAGGGTTCTCCTGTAGGAGCTGTAGCCAGTTAGCAGCCTGTCCATGTTGTCCACCCTCACATATATAAGGACACAGCACCTCCACACTTTTACTCCCCGCAGGTTCACCCCAGCACCACATGTGTAACATAAATGTGTGGGGGATGAACAGAGTGAAGACGCTGAAAATGGGTTACTTTATATGTTCTTCACAGAAGATGAGCAAAGGCCAGGAATCTAAGTCATGAATCTGCATAATATTTATTTTGGTAAACATTGAAAATGGGTCCCACAGACCCCAACACCACACAAACTTCAATAACAGGATGCAGTGATTTTACGTCCACTTCAACCTGTATTTAAAAGAACAGTACAAAGACCTTTAACATTTTAGCTTGTCAACTTCATTGTTTTTGTAAATATGCTCTCATTCTGGAATTGATGTTCCAGAAAACTTGGGACAGGGGCATTTTAAACGGGGAACACTGTTCAAAACACATTTCATGGAATCATGTTTGAGTATAAAAGGAGTAACCAGCAAGAACCGAGCCCTTCATGAGGAAGGATGGGTCACACCGGGTAAGAACAACATTCCTCTACTAGCAAGTAGCAGGATCTTAACCATTTCACTCTGTATGGCCCCATTTGTCTCTGCTTCCACAAATGTAAGACTATGCTGAGTCCCCCCCGCACCACACGTCATTTTGGGCTGTTTCTTTTGCTCCATTCATTGTCAAGTTTACACACAATGTAATGGGCACTTTCAAAATATGTAAAAAAAAAAAAAAACATCAAAAATGGAGATACAAGGTTTTCTTCAGAGAGCATCGCTATATTTTGGTCTGACAAGTCAACTTTAATGGAAATAATGGACATTGTGTTTTCAAAGCCAAAGAAGAAACAGACCATCCAGATTGTTACCAGTGTAAAGTTCAAAAGCCAGAGTCTGTCATGGTATAGCAAGGTACTAGTGCGTCTTTGAAGGCGCTATTAGGTTAGGTGTCTTGCTCAAGGACACCTCAGTCATGTCATCTCTGGGGATCGAACCGGCGACCTTCCAGTCACGAGGCTGGTTCCCTAACCTCCAGCCCATGACTGCCCCAAACTTAATTAACTTGCATTGAAAGGTAAGAGTGTTTTTGCCCTCTCCTGTAAAGTCACTATTTTGGAGATACTTGTTTTTCTTTGGACAGTGATGATAGGTGTAATACCCTGGAGGGTGTAGGCAGAAGGACTACAGGAGTTGCTGTCAGCGGACAGAGATCTTCTATACTTTTTTTCAAAAAATTTACGAAAACAAAAGAAAGCTTGGCTGTGAGTGGGCAGCTCGTCACTACTGCAGTCTTCCTCCGGAGCTTCAAGTTCAGTTTTTCTCTCTGTCTGAATGTTCCTGTCTCCCAAGTCTCTCTCTACTAGGGAAAGAAGCTTGTATAAGTAGGGAAAGAGGCAGTTACCCACAGTTCTCAGCGTTTGCCAATCAGTCCGTGTCCTCGCGCTGTCAGACTCACCGGCCGACAGTGCTTGACCATGCTCCCGCTGCCACGATATGCTTTTTTTTTTTAGACTACGTTGACATCAAGCCCCAATCTGCATGTGTTACAACAGCACGACCGCTTAATCAGAGAGTGCGGGTGCTAGAGTGGCCTGCCTGCCCTGAAAACTTATGGTGCATTAAGAAGTGCAATGAAGGCCTCGTTTGTTGCAGATGTGGATTTTTATCATAGAGGAATGATCTGGTAGAGAAGAGGGTTTTTTTTTTTGCCAATTTTTCTCCATTCTGACTTCAGCGAATAATTGCATATCTTCAAGATCAGATTTTTATGACTTGCATTTGAATTAAGAGCCACTGTAATGGCAGATTGAGAAAGCTTATAGTGGTTTTATATGGTAGTGTTATACTATTCTGTTTAACGAGAGATCAGCATAAGACTAGATGGAGATTAGTTGGAGAGTATAAGTCTCCCTCAACCTCAAAAGTGCTCACATCTGTTTAATCTCTTTTACTTTTTGAAGAGAACGGTTCCGTTGGGCTTCAGTACTTCCAAAGACACAGTAAACGAGAAAAGGTCCAACAATGAATATACCCTTGACATTGACATTGCTGAGAAAAAGTCTTTTATCAAGTGGTCGCATTTCAGTGTTAAACCTTTGAACCAAGGTTTTGTGGTGCACCTCTACTGACTGACAGTTCCGTTAAACTTTTCCCAGCAAATAAAAATAAAAAATCTCAAAAATGAATTACTATTGCATTACAGTGAGGGAATGAGAGCGGCCGTTACAGATGGGCAGGGTGGACTGAAATGGTTTTATTTAGGAAATGAATTTCCCTTGTTATGTCCTTCATGTTTTATGTAGAGGCTGTTCTAGGCTCAAGTGGTTCTGTCTGATTGGAAGGTTAAATTGAAATCAGAGAGCGACAGGGCAGTTCTGTCAGACATAGGACTGTCTTCGGTGTTCACCCTGTCTCAAAGTGCATCTCTCAGAAGAAGAAAGGCAATATGTTGGATATATGAGTGGTTTTCAACCTATAGGTCATGACCCATTGGTGTTTTGCAGTGTGGGGACAAGTGGGTCGCTAGAAGGCTGCATCAGTGAGTGTATACTTTGTTCCCACGAGTGCTGAACCAAATAAACTGTGTTTTAGATCAGAAACAGGAGCAACTCCAGTATGTATAGGGAGCACGGTCCCTTTTTACCAAGTGCTGCTTTTGGCCTTGAGCTACATGTCGTTAGAGCCATGTAAAAAAACCTCAGAATATGTCCTGCTTTGCTATGATATAAAACAAGCTTGTGCAGCCTGATTAATCCACTGTGATCAGACCAGAGTACAGAACTGGTCCAAAACAGGGTAGGTGTGAAAATGTGGCTAGATCAAATTTGCTTCAGTTAAAGATTTGATTAAATTGAGCTAATCAACAGCAAATCAATTTTTCATGACCGTTTTTTCAGGGGTGAACCATGACAATTAGAGCTAGGCCTTCATTTCGGGCCATGAATATCAAAACTCTGTCGAAAGTGAGGGAAAAACACATCTGCAATTTCTATTTTATTTGAAGATTATGACAGACATTAACATGTATTTTACCTTGTATCAACTTTACAGTGACTCTTTTAATAAAGAGTCCTAAATCGATCCCGTCAATTCCAGATAAAAAAAGGATTAGTTGATAAATGGATAATCCGATGTGTGTAAGGCCTTCTTTTCAGTTCCTGAAGTCCTGATCAATGGCAGAGCACTCTTAGCTGTATCTACTTTGGTACCACTGCCCATGATAAAATCACTGTAATATGCAACATCCCACTTTAATATAGAATTAGTGTTTAGTGTACAGTTAGGAGGCAGCAAATACATTAAATGTAATGTTTTCCAAACTGTCATCCAGCAACTTTTTTGTTGGTTAGTTAGCCAGGAATGGCTCTGTGTCTGTGGATTTCCTGGTCCTCCACTTACTGGCATAATTTGAACTGCTCACGATGGCTGCAGTGATTTCCCTGGATTCGGAGAAAATCACAGTGCTTCACAGAGCGGAGTGACACTTGCTTAGGGACATTCCGTCTTCAGGGTGTACTCTCTGAATTTAGTTCTGATGTGTTTACGTTGCTCAGGGAGCCGAGACGAGAGCAAGACAGATGAAGAGGGAGAGAGACAGGGATGGGTGGGTAGTGCGATGGAAATTTCTTTAATGAACTTTTATTAAAAATCTATTATGTACGAGTAGAAGAAAGGAAAAGTAGTGGTGATGGATGTGGAGAGAGAGATGGAGGAGAGATGGGACAGAGAGGACATGAGGGAGATAAAAGTGAGAGAGAGAGGTGGAGGAGGGATGTGTGTGTTTTATATATATATATATATATATATATATATATATATATATATATATAAAATGTTGGTGTGTTTGTTTAACCATTTTCAAACCTCTCCTTGAAGAAGCCCAGTATTATATGTAGTTTGACCAATCAGTGCTTCAGTAAATTGTGCTCATGATGTAATTGATGATATTAACAAATCTCTGTGGCGACTGTGAAGGTGTCAAGGAAAAATATGGACCCAAGAAATTCTTGTATTATGAATGTGACTTTATTCTAATGTATATTGTGATAAACTCACTGCTGAGGTCAACTGTTTGGACATTTGCTTAGATGCCTAAAACTTTCACACAGAACTGTATACATGGTATTTCACAAAAGTGAGTACACCCCTCACATTTCTGCAAATATTTTATTATATCTTTTCATGGGACGACGAGTTACTATTCTCTGGAAAGAACTCAACACACAGCCATTAATGTCTAAATAACTGGTGTCAATATTTTGTGTGACCACCATAATTATCTAGCACTGCTTTAACCTTCTTGGGCATGGAATTCACCAGAGCTGCACAGGTTGCTACTGGAATCCTCTTCCACTCCTCCATGATGACATCACGGAGCTGGTGGATGCTAGACACCTTGCGCTCCTCCTTCTTCCGCTTGAGGATGCCCCACAGGTGCTCAATTGGGTTTAGGTCTGGAGACATACTTGGCCAGTCTATCACCTTTACCTTCAGCAAGGCAGTTGTCATTTGGAGTAATTTGTAGGTGTGTTTGGGGTCGTTATTGAGTTGGAAAACTGCCATGTGGAGTAGTTTCCAAAGGGAGGGGATCATGCTCTGCTTCAGAACGTCACAGTACATGTTGGAATTCATGTTTCCCTCAATAAACCGCAGCTCCCCAATGTCGGCAGCACTCATGCAGCTCCAGACCATGATGCTACCAACACCATGCTTGACTGTAGGCAAGAGACAGGTACTCCTCACCAGGACACCACCACACATGCTGGACACCATCTAAGCCAAACAAGCTTATCTTGGCCTCATCAGACCACAGGACATGTCTCCAGTAATCAATGTTCTTGGACTGCTTGTCTGTGCGTCAGCTTCAGAAGAGGCTTCCTTCTCGGACAACGGTCATCAACCGAGTTGATGCGTTGTGCAGTGTATGGTCTGAGCACTGACAGGCTGACCTCCCCCTTCTTCAACCTCTGCAGCAATGCTAGCAGAAGTCATGAATCTGTTGTTTGAAGCCAACGTCTGGATATGATGCTGAACACATGGACTTAACTTCTTTGGTTGACCCTGGTGACCCAGTTCTGAGTGGAACCTGTCTTGGAAAAGACTGTATGACCTTGGCCACCATGCTATAGCTCAGTTTCAGGGTGTCAGCAATCTTCTTTAAGCCTAGGCCGTCTTTGTGGAGAGCAACAATTCTATTTCTCACATCCTCAGAGAGTTCTTTGCCATGAGGTGCCATGTTGAATATCCAGTGGCCAGTATGAGCAAATTGTACCCAAAACACCAAATTTAACAGCCCTTTAACAGCCCGAAGACTGCTGGGATAGGCTCCAGCACCTCCCCGTGACCCTGACGGAGAAGCGGCTTGGAAAATGGATGGATGGATTTCTGTAGTGTCGTCCCATAAAAAGATATAATAAAATATTTGCAGAAATGTAAGGGGTGCGCTCACTTTTGTGAGATATGCAGATTTATATATATATATATATATATATATATATATATATATACATACATACATACATATAAATGTATAATAGAGAGAGTTTGCTGGCGGCTGAGTTTGACTGTAAATGTCATGTCAAATTTCTTCCCCCAAACTGTTGACACTGCTAATGAAAAAGAAAGCAGGGGCCGGGGGTCGGGGGTGTATTATAAGGGTGAGATATCTTGTCCTGCTCGCTTGAGAAAATGTCAAACGCATCTCAGAGTGTTCTGTGTGGACATGCACACACATCTCCCATACCGGCATTCTAGCTGGCACTTCTGCTTTTATGGTTTCGGGTATGAAACGTTCTAAAAATATGAATATCTCCCAGCGTAGGACACATTAGACATCTCTTACTGTTTGTAATAAGGAGTGAGTGAGGGTTAGAGAAGCAGTTAGAAGGTGGTAGCTTTGTCTCGAAGTGTTGCATCATTGCACTAGAATCATCTCTCCATTTCTGGGGAGGGAATTAAATGAGCAAAATTCACCGGTTTGAAAGCTGAATATGCCATTTGTGTGTTTTTAACTTTAGGAGTGGGGGAGATGGGGGGCCTATTGTCGCCAGAGAGCTGTGAGAGTGAATCCCTCCTCTTCTTCACACAAACAGCACAGTCATTATTTGGTTACACTTTACTTGAAGGGCATCTACATAATTAATATTCACAGCCAAAATAAAAATGACCTTGCTTTACCCATTTGGTCACTAAGCACCTGGGGAGCAGAGGGGGTTAAGTGCCTTCAGTCACGTCCTGTCAGCTTGGGGAATTGAAAGTTCAACCTTCCGGTCGCAAGGCTGGTTTTCCGAGAATTGCGTTAGTTTTTCAAAGAAACCTGCAGGGATATTTTCCACCCCTCCAAAGGTCAGTCTTAGAAGCTGGTTGATGATTTTCTGAAGTAATCAAACCCATTCAGTGGTGTTGAGGTCTGGACTCTGGGGTGGTCAGCCCATCATTCAGCTTCTTTGTTTGGTGTCCTTCTTTTTTCAGTGAGGTTCTTCTTCACAGCTACACATCCTTTCAGACCCATAGCGCTGAGTGGTCTTCTCACAGTGGAAGGATGGACAGAAACACCTGTGGATGTTTTCAAATCTGAAGCAGCTTGATTTTTCTCCTCTCGCTCAGAGATGAAAGCTTTAAGTGCTGTTTATCTGATGGGGGCAGTGTTGGTGTCAAGCAGGTCTTCCAGGTGGTTGTTAGGAGCCCCATTTTCTCTGGGGCTTTTAATCATTTTTAAACTCCAGTGTTGGAAAGTCACTTATTTTCATTGATGCTTCTTTGTAATTGACTCTCTTCAGCTCTGTCTTTCTTACCCCTGTCTTTGTTCTTTTCTACTCCTTTGTGAAAGAGAGAACGTACTTTGTGTGTAAGGTAGTGATGAAACATTGCGCACTCTGTTTGTTTTTGCTCTTTGTTTTTTTGTTTTTTTTCCTTCTGTCTTCCAGCCACTGTGTTCTTTGGGAGGATGTACTTGCTGAGTTTCTGCCTCATGTCTGCGGTGCAGAAACACCAGTTTTTTACTCTCTGTTCCAGTTTTAGTGGGTTAGTGCATTACTGGACAGATAGACAGAGTAAGCTGGTTTATAGGATAAGCTTGCATGCTTCTCCTGTTTGTCTGTCTTTGTCTGCCTGTCTCGCTAACTAGCTGTCTATCTGTGTGTCTATTTCTCTAACTGTCTAGCTAGCTAGCCTGTCTGTCTCTGTCTATCTGGTGAATTTCTACACAATTGAGCTTCCCTCTCTCTCTCTCTCTCTCTCTCTCTCTCTCTCTCTCTCTCTCTCTCTCTCTCTCTCTCTCTCTGTCTGTCTGTCTGTCTGTCTTGCTCTCTCTCCCTCTCTATCTCCCTCTCTATCTCCCTCTCTTCCTTTTCTCACTTTCTTTCTTTCTCTTTTTTCTGTGTGCCTCTCTCTCCCTCTCAATTTCTGTCTTTCTTTCATAGTCTCATGCTCTTCTTCTTCACACTCTCTCTCTCTCTCCCCCTCTCTTTTCTCCTTTTCTCACTTTCTTTCTCTATATCTTTTTTTCTGTGCACCTCTCTCTCCCTCTGTTTCTCTTTCTTAGTCTCATGCTCTTCTTCTTCAATCTCTCTCTCTCTCTCTCTCTCACGGTCACTCTCTCTCACCCTCTCTCTCCCTCTCTCTCCCTCTTTCTCCTTCTCTTTCCTCCTTTTCTCACTTTCTTTCTCTCTTTTTTCTGTGTGCCTCTCTCTCCCTCTCAATTTCTGTCTTTCTTTCAGTCTCATGCTCTTCTCTCTCTCTCTCTCTCCTTTCTCCTTTTCTCACTTTCTTTCTCTATCTTTTTTCTGTGCACCTCTCTCTCCCTCTGTTTCTCTCTTTTTATAGTCTCATACTCTTCTTCTTCAATCTCTCTCTCTCTCTCTCTCTCTCTCTCTCTCTCTGTCCTTCTCTCCCTCCCCCTCTCTCTGTATGAGCTGACTGAAGATTATTCCACTTCAGTAGACAGTCAAGGGCATGAAGTTCACTTCACATATACTTTAAGAGGCTGTGCTGTACGGTGTGTTCTGCTCCCAGTAGCGTTCTGATTTGAGGCTCAGATTGCTGAGCTATATTTATATGGTTTTATCTGAAGAGCAATTTAGAAACTCATAGTGTAAAAACAATATTTTTGAAATGCCTAATGCTCATTAGAGGTTTTCTTTGCCTAGATTACAACATTTGTTTTTTTAAATCCAGCTTTAGCAGCAAAGGCTTGAGCATCCACCACTTTAGTACACTAGGTGGCTCTAAATCGAGTTAGCTAGCATTAGCTTAAATGTTGAAATGATGGAGAATAATAAAACGTCCTTTGTTTCAACACTGGATGAAATACAGTTCTGCAGTAGGAAATCCATATAATGTAAACACTACGTGGCCAAACCTTTTCAAATGTTTCAGCCATGTTCATTATTAACAGGTTCATGCAATCAAATGTAGCCATTTAATCTCCATAGACAAACACTGGCAGTAGAATAAATCGTACTGAAGAGCTCAGTGACTTTAAATGTGCCCCTGTCTTAGGATGCTGCCTTAGCCACAAGTCAGAAAAGACTGCCCTGTAAGATCTACCCTAGTCAACTGTAAGTGCCATTATTGGAAAATGAGTGTTTGGATGATTTTCAGTTCCCTTAGTTCCAAGTGAAGGGTGATGTTAATGCTACAGCACACAGACATTTCACATAATTATATGTTTCCAATAAGGCAAACCTTTCCTGACTGTCCCTGTGTGCACAAAGTGGGCTCTGTAAAGACCTGGTTTGAGTTCGGTGTGGAGGAACTCTAGTGGCCTGTACCGAGCTTTGACCCCACTGAATGCTTTTGGAATTAATGGTAATGTTGATTGTGAGCCAGTTTTTTCCACAGACTCTCACACACATGCTCCAAAATCTTATGAAAAGCCTTCTCAGGAGAGTGGAGACTGTTCTATCCGCAAACTTCATAGTAATGCCCAATGATTTTGAAGGGAATGTCCAGCAAGCTCATATAGATGTGATGCTCTCGTGTCCACATACTTTTGGCCATAAAGTCTGCATTTATTTTTGCGTTTGTGTGTCCACACAGGGGTGTGTGTGTGTGTGTGTGTATGTGAACTAGAAAGAATACCCTGCAAAGTTACAGCCAGGTAAAAAGGTTTACATAACTTTATCTCTGCAGTTAGTTATTTAATCTATTCTTTGTTGATTTTATTAGTAATTGGATCATGGCGATTGTTTTGGCAATTGAGTAAACATATGCACACATTTTTTACCAGCAAACATTTTGTTTAATTTAATATGTTCGCTGTTTGTACACTCGAACGTACATGCTTTCGTAAGATCCTGCTGGTGTGGGTTTCCTCTCTTTCAGTGAGGAAAAAAAAGCAGCTCGAGTGTTAATAGCCCACCCCCCCCACCCCCGGTAGAGTATGCTGAGACTGCTCAACACAGTTGTATAATGACCTGCGGTGCCTTGTTTATCATCTGATTGTAAACTAATCACTGTTAATCCGATTGTTTGAGA